>NC_057795.1:209120778-209383347 GCF_018294505.1 Triticum aestivum | reverse complement strand
CATTATCTCTTTATAAAGGCAGTGAATATCAAGCGCCTCCCCACTCGCCCTAAAAACTCGCCTATTCCCAAGGGCCATGCAGATGATACAGTGGGATTACTCATGCTCGTATTGATGAGAATACTGCAATAAGGGGACACTGTCAGTGTCAAAACCGGCGGATCTCGGGTAGGGGGTCCCGAACTGTGCGTCTAAGATCGATGGTAACAGGAGGCGGGGGACACCATGTTTACCCAGGTACGGGCCCTCTCTATGGAGGTAATTGTCAGGACCCCGACTCGATGCCACATCGATCCAGCATGTAACACCTCATATCACTTTGCGGCCTCACGCACGGTATCCCCACGGGTGTCGCCTTACCTTTGCCCGGGACCGTTTGCGCCTTTTGGCACACGTATATGATGGTGTCGCTAGCATCCATATGATAAAGAGCCCGGGCTGACATGGCTAGTTGTAAACCCAAAGTGGCACTAACCTACAGGGACAGGCAACCATGACCCAGCATCGAACATGTCGGTCATCAGCGAGTGAATCCAGGCTGTAGCACTGGGCTAACAGGACTCCGGTGAACCGGGCTGTAGCAGGCTAACATGACTCCGGTATTCATCGCGTGACATTTCCCCGAAGGGACAGACACAGGATCGAAGAAGGACACATGCCGGCCAGCCTAAGTGTTCCGGAGCAGTAGCAAGCTACCAGGGCTCAGTGGAAGCACTAGGAGACATTTCCCGGTAAGAGAGGCTACTAAGGATAAACAACTAGATAGTCAGATCCCACACATAGCAATACACATTACACGTACGCATAACATGCAAGTATGTGCTGTACAACATGGCATCACAGCATAACTCAACAACTTATATAGATAAAGGCTCAGAAGAGCCATCACAGCATTATTACAAACAGGGGTCACATGACCCAACAGTCAGAGCAATCAAGCAACAAGCGGAAGCATTACATGTCTGAGTACAGACATCTATAAATGAAAAAGGCTGAAAGCCTGACTATCTACAACGTCCGCTCAAGATCGTAGCTGAGGTACTAGCTACTAGTCGAAGTCCACGATAACCCTAGTAAGACCGAAGTCTTCGCTGCAAAAACATAAATAAAGCAACATGAGTACAAAGGTACTCAGCAAGACTTACATCAGATCCTATCATACATGCATGTGTATCAAGAGGTAATGTGGGGTTTAACTGCAGCAAGCCAGCTTTGACTCTGTGGCTATCCTGTTCTACGACTACCAGAAACTCTTGAGATGAAACAACGTACACGAGTCCACTAATCACCACACAATACACTACTATGGATTCATCCCCGTCTCCCTACGAGAAGGCCATCCATAGCACTCACACATGTCTTGAGCATTTTATAGTATCCACTTCAAGTTGTCTATGTACCATGTAAGCATCCAAGAAGTCCATAACCGCGGACCCGGCTATTCGAATAGATCATGTTAACCCTGCAGGGGTGTACTTCTTCACACACGCTCTCGCCACTTACCGCCATGTACACGTCATGTATCTCGGCAACCTTCAAGCGGAAGCCTGGCGAGGGTGTCGGCCACGACCTGACTAACCACACAAGACTCTAGTCCAGGTTTATCGCCTATTCGGGTTCCATCCGCAAGGAGATCCGGCCGGGGTGTCGCTCACGGCCCCAAACGATGTGAGCAGGGTTCCCGAGCCCACCAACCGGGTGCCACTCGGTACACCGTGCCACGTGTGCCTAGTCTGTCCCAATGTGGTAGAAAAATAGCACTACCTACAAACACCAGAAACTAGTTGCGACTCCTGGACAGAGATCAAGTTGGCTAATAAGTCGAGAGGGGTCGAGTTACTGGAACCCAATGTGTGGTAGTATCGAGTCATGGACGGTTCCAATGAGACAACCCACCATGTACTCCTACATGGCCTCTCACCGCTACCTTTACCAAATCGTGTTCACACACTTCACTCTCAGCATCAGAACATATCGTGACACTCCAATTCATTCCCAATGAATCAGACCTGACACAACTCTAAGCAATAGCAGGCATAGCATGGTAGGAACACATCAGTGGCTTCAATCAACTCCTACACATGCTAGTGGGTTTCAACTATTTACTGTGGCAATGACAGGTCATGCAGAGGAATGGGTTCAACTACCGCAGCACAAAGTAGCAGATGAATCGTTGTTGTCCTAATGCAATAACTGAGAGCAGGAGCGAGAGAGTAGGGTTTTATCGAAATGAACAAGGGGGTTTGCTTGCCTGGTAAATCAACAAGGGAGGCACTGCTTCACAGACAGGTACTCTGGAACGTCTCCGGAGCAGGACCTATCGAGAAGGAACGGTGTCGGCAATCAATACACAATCATATGTAACAATATGATGCATGAACATGGCATGTAGATGTGATGCTGTTTGAGCTAATGCAACTAGTATTCAATTTGAATGAAGTCCATTTGAGCCAAAGGTTCAAATGCATTTCTAAATTAAGTCTCTTATATATGCCATAATGTGTTTTCCCATATTCAGCATGTATAAGTTGGTTCTTCATGCATGAAATTAGTACAGATGGAAAGATTGCATTTTTCTGATAATTTTTCATATATAAATTATTTTAATCTGAGCTACGGTTGAATTGTTATGAATTTTTGAAGTTTAAAACAATTTCTGGAATTTTCTGATTAAATTAAATTCCAGAAATCATATTATTGCGCCAGCATGACGTCAGCACGACGTCAGCGGTCAACTGGGCTGGTCCGGGTCAAACATGATGTGTGGGGTCCACACGTCAGTCACAGGGGTTAAACAGGGGTTAAATTAACTTAATTAAAAGGTTAGGGGGCACCGGGGCCCACATGTCAGCCTCAGGGGTTAATTAACAGTGATTAGCACTAAGCTAATCACCTGCCGACGGGGCCCACTCGTCAGGCCGGCGAGGTCGTCGGCGGCGACCTCTGGACGCGGCGGCGTCCGCGAAACAGGCCACGGGGGCGGCGTCGGAGAGCACCGGGGCGTAGCCCGGGTTCTCGCGCATCTGGTGGGACAGGTGGGAGGAGCGGGGAAGGCCGGAGCTCGCCAGAGCAAAGCTCGCGGCGGCGGCCGGAGCTCGGCTTCGAGCGGGAACGGGCTGCGAGGCACTAGGGAGGCTGCGAGCGGGTCCGCGTGACTCGTCAGAGTGCACTGAGTGCAACGGCGAGGTCGGCTGCGGCCTGCGGCGGCTGTGGCCACGACGGCGAGGAGCTGCGGCGGCGATGGCTTCTGCCATGTTGGGGAACGGGGCTACGGCGCGGGAATGAAGGGAAGAAGGTAGGGGAAACGGAAAGAAGCTCACGGCGATCACGCAGAGCAGCACAGCGGGGTCGGGGGAGACCTGGTGACGGCGAATCGACGGCGGCGGACGGCGGAGCCCGAGGAGGAAGACGATGGCGATGGCGGCGATGGAGGCCGTCCGGGGGTGCGTGGCTTGACGAGGAGGTAGCCGGCGACGTGGCGGAGCTCGTGGACTGCTCAGATGCTCTCGAGGGGCGCGGTGGCTACGACTACGGCAAGCGGTGGCGTCGGTGGCGTTCAGCCGTGAGAGAGAGAGAGAGAGACAGAGGAGAGGACGAGGGCGAGGGAGAGTGCGAGGGGGTCGGGGTGGCTGCGTGGCATCGTCCGGGGCATCCAGACGAGGAGGGGAGAGGCAGGCAGGCAGGGAGGGAGGTGGCGTGGCGCGGTGGCGCGCGCGCGCGCCGGGCACGCTCCCCTCCCTCTGTCGAGGACGAAGACGACAGAGGAGGAGGCGGCCTGGGCCGCCTGCTGGCTGGGCCGGCCTGCTGCTGCTGGGCCAGAGGCGCCAGGTAAGAGGCCCAGGTAAGGTTTCCCTCTTTTATTTATTTTTGTTTTCTAATTTCTGACATTTGTTTTGATTTAATTAAAATATTAAATCATTTTATCACCTTATGCCAATTTTTGCAGGAGCTAGATATATTATTCCAGAGCTCCTTTATAAATGGCATAATTTTTGGACATATATTAATATATATAACTAATATATTTCCAATGCAAATATTTATGCCTTAATTCCAAATGCCCAAAATAAATACCTATGAGCTCTTGAAAATATTGGTTTGATTTTTTATCTCTGTCCAATATTTTCAGGGAGCAACATGAGCATTTTCTTGGACCCTTTTTGGAGAAATTTTTATTTGGGTCATTTTCAAAAATGATTCTGAGGGTTCCACCAATCCTCATTTCAAATTTAAATGAAATTTAAACATGATGCACAAATGACTAGCTAGTCTAGGTCATACCAGACTAGGGATGTGACAACTCGCCCCCACTTGAAAAAATCTCGTCCCGAGATTCAGGGGTCGACGGAAAGAAAGCGGGGTACTCCAGTCGAAGACGATCTTCTCGCTCCCAAGTAGCTTCTCTCTCGGAATGATGATACCACTGAACTTTGAGAAACTTGATGTTTTGACGTCGAGTGACACGCTCTGCTTGATCAAGAATGCGAACCGGGTACTCTCGGTATGTGAGGTTATCTTGGAGATCAAGCGTTTCGTGATCCACTCCGCGGATGGGATCCGAGAAGCAACGCCTGAGTTGAGAGACGTGGAAGAGATCATGAACTCGAGAAAGATGTGGGGGTAGTTCCAACTGGTAGGCAACCTCTCCTCGTTTAGCGAGAATGCAAAAAGGACCAATGTAACGAGGAGCCAACTTGCCCTTGATACCGAAACGATGGGTACCCTTCAAAGGAGTAACCCGAAGGTAAGCTTGGTCGCCAATTTCATAAGTCATATCCTTATGATGACGATCGTACTGGCTCTTCTGACGAGACTGGGCTGTTTTCAAATTCTCACGAATGATGCGAACTTGCTCTTCTGCCTCCTGGATCATGTCCGGTCCAAAGAATTGTCTTTCACCGGTTTCTGACTAGTTCAAAGGTGTTCGACATCTTCGTCCATAGAGAACCTCAAAAGGAGCTTTCTTGAGGCTGGATTGATAGCTATTGTTATAAGCAAAGTCGGCGAAAGGAAGACATTTCTCCCAATCCATACCGAATGAGATAACGCAAGCTCTGAGCATGTCTTCGAGAATTTGATTGACCCGTTCCACCTGACAACTCGACTGAGGGTGGAAAGCGGTACTGAAGGAAAAATGGGTTCCCATGGCAGTTTGGAAACCCTCCCAGAAATGAGAAGTGAAAAGGCTGCCACGGTCTGAATTGATCTCTAGTGGAACACCATGGAGTGATACTATTCGAGAAATGTATAAGTCAGCAAGCTGACTAGCAGTGATACTCTCTCGAACAGGAAGGAAGTGAGCCACTTTGGAAAGACGATCAACGACTACGAAGATAGCGTTATTCCCTCTCTTGGTCCTGGGAAAGCCGGTGATGAAGTCCATACCAACTTTATCCCATTTCCATTCAGGAATAGCTAAAGGCTGAAGGGTGCCAGCAGGTCTTTGATGCTCTGCCTTAACACGACGACATACGTCACAATTAGCAATGAAGTCGGCGATTTCTCTCTTCATCCTAGTCCACCAGAACCTCTGGCGTAGGTCCTGATACATCTTAGTGCTACCGGGATGAATTGTGAGAGGAGATTCATGCGCCTCCTTAAGAATCAATTGTCGAAGATGTTGCTTCTTGGGGACCACCAGGCGGTTTCCAAAGAAAACAACACCTCGAGCATCAACAGAGAAACTACCAGCAACTCCCTTCTTAGCATTATCCTTGATACGAGAAATACCCGTATCATATTGCTGGCTAGTTATGATCTGATCCTCAAGAGCAGGTTTCGCCACCAAGGTAGAAAGGAATCCGTGAGGAGCAATGTGAAGGTTAAGCTTACAGAATTCCTCATGGAGAAGTGGTTGGCCTTGCTGCAACATGAGATTGTTGCCATAGGATTTACGGCTTAGCGCATCAGCCATGACATTGGCTTTGCCTGGGGTGTAGGTAATCCCTAGATCATAATCTGTGATCAACTCCAACCAACGTCTTTGCCTAAGGTTCAGATCCGGTTGGGTGAAGATATACTTGAGACTCCGGTGATCGGTGTAGATCTCGCAACGTTTACCAAGGAGGTAATGTCGCCAGGTCTTGAGTGCATAGACTACGGCTACAAGCTCTAGATTATGTGTAGGATAATTCTCCTCATGTGGATGCAACTGTCGAGATGCATAGGCAATCACATGACGATCCTGCATAAGAATGCAGCCTAGTCCCTGTCGTGAGGCGTCGCAGTAGATAATAAAGTCTTTAGTGAAATCCGGTGGCACAAGTATGGGAGCAGAGGTCAGGCGCCTTTTCAGTTCCTGAAAACTGTACTCACACTGTGGGGACCACTCGAACTTTTTATCTTTCTTGAGAAGTTCCGTGAGGGGTTTGGCTACTTTGGAGAAGTTTTCAACAAAGCGGCGACAATAGCTGGCTAGCCCAAGGAAACTCCTAACTTGTTTAACGGTCTCAGGTGGAGTCCAATCGAGAACAGCCTGAACTCTCTCGGGGTTGAAAGCAATGCCCTTACCAGAGATTACGTGGCCTAGGTAGGTCACTTCTGGCAACCAAAATTCACACTTGGAGAACTTGGCATAAAGGCGGTGCTCTCTGAGTTTTTCTAGCACAAGTCTAAGATGTTCGGCATGATCTTCCTCGTTCTTCGAGTAGATAAGAATATCATCGAGGTAAACCACGACGAACTTATCTAAGTACTCCATGAAGATCGAGTTCATCAAGCGGGAGAATGTAGCTGGAGCGTTAGTTAGACCAAAGGACATGACGGTGTACTCATACTGACCATAACGAGTGACAAAAGCTGTCTTGGGAATGTCCCTGTTTCTGATTTTGATTTGGTGGTATCCTAACCTCAAATCCATCTTGGAGAAGACTGAGGATCCAGCGAGCTGATCATACAGGTCGTTGATCCTGGGGAGCAGATACTTGTTCATTATCGTGACCAAATTAACGGGACGATAATCTACGACCATCCGGTCCGTACCGTCTTTCTTCTTGACAAAGAGGACGGGGCAAGCCCAAGGAGAAGAACTAGGACGGATGAAACCCTTTTGCAAGGACTCATCGAGTTGTTTCTTAAGCTCGGCTAGTTCTAAGGGTGCCATTTTGTAAGGTCTCCGGGAGATTGGAGCTATTCCTGGGATAAGATCTATGACAAACTCTACTTCTCTGTCAGGGGGAACACCTGGCAGTTCCTCTGGGAATACATCCGGAAAGTCACGGACTACCGGGATATCTTCAAGGTCTGGAAGAGGGCTGGCATTAAGAGAATAGAGCTGACGCTTTGCAACTCTAGTGGAGACAGTGACTATCTTGCCAGATGGGTGTGTAAGCTGAACAGATCTGGTGTAACAATCAATCTTGGCATGATGAGCTGTCATCCAGTCCATACCCAAGATGATGTTAATATCTGAGGACTTGAGGGCTACAAGTGATGCAAGGAATACAAGTCTATCAACAAGGATTTCGTTACCATGGCTGATTCTGGTGGTCTGCCATCTGGATCCAGGAGTTTGGATGACTAGCGGAGTTGGCATATCACAAAATGACAGATTGTGCAAGTTAGCATAGCTTTCAGAAATGAAGGAGTGAGATGCTCCAGTATCGAATAGAACTGATGCTGGGTGACAATTGACAAGGAGTGTACCAAGAACGACATCTGGATCATCATGAGCGTCTTTAGCTGAGACGTGATGCACACGTCCACGTTCAGTGGGAACTGACTTGACACTAATCACCTTGCGTGATGGCTTAATACAGCCAACAGTCTTCTCGGGCTGGGGTGGAGCATAACTAGTCTGAGAGCAATCACGTGCATAGTGTCCTGGCTTCCCGCATGTGAAGCAAGTTCCCGAGGTTAGACGTGGACCCGCACTGACAAACGGTCTACCAGTAGGCCTGGGTGGAACATACGACTGAGCTGGGGGAGGCACCACATGAGATGACCTCGGTGTATAACCGGAAGGAAGAGCGGAGTTTGGAACCCAAATCCGGCGCTTCTGGGAACTAGAGCCAGAGGAGGGTCCCAAATCACGGTTGTGCTTACGAGACTCCTCGTAAGTGAGCTGAGCTGTCTCTGCATTAATGGCTTTGTTCACAAGAGCTTGGAATGTATCACAATGATGCAGGTGGAGATCACGACGCAAATTGGGGTTGAGACCCTTTCGGAACCTAGCCTGCTTCTTAGCGTCCGTGGACACTTCTTCTGTGGCATAGCGGGCGAGGTTCTCAAACTCTCGGCTGTAAGCATCAACAGCCATCTTATTCTGGGTGAGACTACAGAACTCTTCTCTCTTGCGATCAAGGAGGGCCTGGGGAATGTGATGCTCGCGAAAAGCCTCAGTGAAATCCTTCCAGGTAGGAATCTGGCCAGCTGGAAGCAAAGCCTCATAGTTCTGCCACCAAAGACTAGCAGGACCTTCCAGGTGATATGTGGCATAAGTGACCTTGTCATCTTCGGCTACGCTCGCGGAAAGCAGCTTATGAGTGATGCTACGGAGCCAGTCATCTGCATCGAGTGGCTCGATGGAATGATGAAAGGTGGGGGGATGCAAACGAATGAAATCATGAATGGTAGCAGACCCTTTGAACTGATGTGCAGTGTTCTCCTCGATACGTGCCAACAAACGGTTAGACTCACGCTTGTTCCTCTCCATCTCTAGCATGAACTCGGTCAACGAAGGCTGGTCGGGAGGATCCTCATCCCTACCATCTCCGTGGTTCTGGCTATGAGCAACGGAACTTTGCTTAGCTGATGACATCCTGAGAAACGAAACCAAGGACGGAATCAGCATCAATTATAGACTGTAGAATGTAGGACAAGGAATTAGTATCTCTCGAACTCCTAGGAAAATTCCGGCAGCATAACGGCAGTAAAATGCTCAGAATGAGACATCCTACTAAAAATGGGGTAGTACAACAACTCAACATCACCACTCAAGGTTCTGGGATAGTACTAAACAGACTACACCGGAAGTACTCAGAACTGGGGTATGACTCTGATCAACCAATCCTATGGAACTACGGAGTAGTAACACGTGATCCTGATAGACGGAAGAGAAGCCTAGTTCCTTAATCCCGTCGGAAAGATAGGACGACTCAGATCAGAAGGTCATGAGGTATAAGGAGTAAAAAGAGCCTTACGTTCCAACCCACAATCAATTCCCTTACATAACTAAAGAATTTCTAGACTCGACTTCGACCGGTTTGGCTTGGTAATCCTACAGGCAGTCAGGCTCTGATACCAGCGCTGTCAGGACCCCGACTCGATGCCACATCGATCCAGCATGTAACACCTCATATCACTTTGCGGCCTCACGCACGGTATCCCCACGGGTGTCGCCTTACCTTTCCCCGGGACCGTTTGCGCCTTTTGGCACACGTATATGATGGTGTCGCTAGCATCCATATGATAAAGAGCCCGGGCTGACATGGCTAGTTGTAAACCCAAAGTGGCACTAACCTACAGGGACAGGCATCCATGACCCAGCATCGAACGTGTCGGTCATCAGCGAGTTAATCCAGGCTGTAACACTGGGCTAACAGGACTCCGGTGAACCGGGCTGTAGCAGGCTAACAGGACTCCGGTATTCATCGCGTGACATTTACCCGAAGGGACAGACACAGGATCGAAGAAGGACACATGCCGGCCAGCCTAAGTGTTCCGGAGCAGTAGCAAGCTAGCAGGGCTCAGTGGAAGCACTAGGAGACATTTCCCGGTAAGAGAGGCTACTAAGGATAAACAACTAGATAGTCAGATCCCACACATAGCAATACACATTACACGTACGCATAACATGCAAGTATGTGTTGTACAACATGGCATCACAGCATAACTCAACAACTTATATAGATAAAGGCTCAGAAGAGCCATCACAGCATTATTACAAACAGGGGTCACATGACCCAACAGTCAGAGCAATCAAGCAACAAGCGGAAGCATTACATGTCTGAGTACAGACATCTATAAATGAAAAAGGCTGAAAGCCTGACTATCTACAACGTCCGCTCAAGATCGTAGCTGAGGTACTAGCTACTAGTCGAAGTCCACGATAACCCTAGTAAGACCGAAGTCTTCGCTGCAAAAACATAAATAAAGCAACATGAGTACAAAGGTACTCAGCAAGACTTACATCAGATCCTATCATACATGCATGTGTATCAAGAGGTAATGTGGGGTTTAACTGTAGCAAGCCAGCTTTGACTCTGTGGCTATCCTGTTCTACGACTACCAGAAACTCTTGAGGTGAAACAACGTACACGAGTCCACTAATCACCACACAATACACTACTATGGATTCATCCCCGTCTCCCTACGAGAAGGCCATCCATAGCACTCACACATGTCTTGAGCATTTTATAGTATCCACTTCAAGTTGTCTATGTACCATGTAAGCATCCAAGAAGTCCATAACCGCGGACTCGGCTATTCGAATAGATCATGTTAACCCTGCAGGGGTGTACTTCTTCACACACGCTCTCGCCACTTACCGTGATGTAAATCAGCATCCATATGATAAAGAGCCCGGGATGACATGGCTAGTTGTAAACCCAAAGTGGCACTAACCTACAGGGACAGGCATCCATGACCCAGCATCGAACGTGTCGGTCATCAGCGAGTGAATCCAGGCTGTTGCACTGGGCTAACAGGACACCGGTGAACCGGGCTATAGCAGGCTAACAGGACTCCGGTATTCGTCGCGTGACATTTCCCCGAAGGGACAGACACAGGATCGAAGAAGGACACATGCCGGCCAGCCTAAGTGTTCCAGAGCAGTAGCAAGCTACCAGGGCTCAGTGGAAACACTAGGAGATATTTCCCGGTAAGAGAGGCTACTAAGGATAAACAACTAGATAGTCAGATCCCACACATAGCAATACACATTACACGTACGCATAACATGCAAGTATGTGTTGTACAACATGGCATCACAGCATAACTCAACAACTTATATAGATAAAGGCTCAGAAGAGCCATCACAGCATTATTACAAACAGGGGTCACATGACCCAACAGTCAGAGCAATCAAGCAACAAGCGGAAGCATTACATGTCTGAGTACAGACATCTATAAATGAAAAAGGCTGAAAGCCTGACTATCTACAACGTCCGCTCAAGATCGTAGCTGAGGTACTAGCTACTAGTCGAAGTCCACGATAACCCTAGTAAGACCGAAGTCTTCGCTGCAAAAACATAAATAAAGCAACATGAGTACAAAGGTACTCAGCAAGACTTACATCAGATCCTATCATACATGCATGTGTATCAAGAGGTAATGTGGGGTTTAACTGCAGCAAGCCAGCTTTGACTCTATGGCTATCCTGTTCTACGACTACCAGAAACTCTTGAGGTGAAACAACGTACACGAGTCCACTAATCACCACACAATACACTACTATGGATTCATCCCCGTCTCCCTACGAGAAGGCCATCCATAGCACTCACACATGTCTTGAGCATTTTATAGTATCCACTTCAAGTTGTCTATGTACCATGTAAGCATCCAAGAAGTCCATAACCGCGGACCCGGCTATTCGAATAGATCATGTTAACCCTGCAGGGGTGTACTTCTTCACACACGCTCTCGCCACTTACCGCCATGTACACGTCATGTATCTCGGCAACCTTCAAGCGGAAGCCTGGCGAGGGTGTCGGCCACGACTTGACTAACCACACAAGACTCTAGTCCAGGTTTATCGCCTATTCGGGTTCCATCTGCAAGGAGATCCGGCCGGGGTGTCGCTCACGGCCCCAAATGATGTGAGTAGGGTTCCCGAGCCCACCAACCGGGTGCCACTCGGTACACCGTGCCACGTGTGCCTAGTCTGTCCCAAGCCCACCCTGCCGGGTGCCACTTGGTAGAAAAATAGCACTACCTACAAACACCAGAAACTAGTTGCGACTCCTGGACAGAGATCAAGTTGGCTAATAAGTCGAGAGGGGTCGAGTTACCGGAACCCAATGTGTGGTAGTATCGAGTCATTGGACAACATACATAGAACTCAGTGCTTAAGGACAGTTCCAATGAGACAACCCACCATGTACTCCTACATGGCCTCTCACCGCTACCTTTACCAAATCGTGTTCACACACTTCACTCTCAGCATCAGAACATATCGTGACACTCCAATTCATTCCCAATGAATCAGACCTGACACAACTCTAAGCAATAGCAGGCATAGCATGGTAGGAACACATCAATGGCTTCAATCAACTCCTACACATGCTAGTGGGTTTCAACTATTTACTATGGCAATGACAGGTCATGCAGAGGAATGGGTTCAACTACCGCAGCACAAAGTAGCAGATGAATCGTTGTTGTCCTAATGCAATAACTGAGAGCAGGAGCGAGAGAGTAGGGTTTTATCGAAATGAACAAGGGGGTTTGCTTGCCTGGTAAATCAACAAGGGAGGCACTGCTTCACAGACAGGTACTCTGGAACGTCTCCGGAGCAGGACCTATCGAGAAGGAACGGTGCCGGCAATCAATACACAATCATATGCAACAATATGATGCATGAACATGGCATGTAGATGTGATGCTGTTTGAGCTAATGCAACTAGTATTCAATTTGAATGAAGTCCATTTGAGCCAAAGGTTCAAATGCATTTCTAAATTAAGTCTCTTATATATGCCATAATGTGTTTTTCCCATATTCAGCATGTATAAGTTCGTTTTTCATGCATGAAACTAGTACAGATGGAAAGATTGCATTTTTCTGATAATTTTTCATATATAAATTATTTTAATCTGAGCTACGGTTGAATTGTTATGAATTTTTGAAGTTTAAAACAATTTCTGGAATTTTCTGATTAAATTAAATTCCAGAAATCATATTATTGCGCCAGCATGACGTCAGCACGACGTCAGCGGTCAACTGGGCTGGTCCGGGTCAAACCTGACGTGTGGGGTCCACACGTCAGTGACAGGGGTTAAACAGGGGTTAAATTAACTTAATTAAATGGTTAGGGGGCACCGGGGCCCACATGTCTGCCTCAGGGGTTAATTAACAGTGATTAGCACTAAGCTAATCACCTGCCGACGGGGCCCACTCGTCAGGCCGGCGAGGTCGTCGGCGGCGACCTCTGTACGCGGCGGCATCCGCGAAACAGGCCACGGGGGCGGCGTCGGAGAGCACCGGGGCGTAGCCCGGGCTCTCGCGCATCTGGTGGGACAGGTGGGAGGAGCGGGGAAGGCCGGAGCTCGCCGGAGCAAAGCTCGCGGCGGCGGCCGGAGCTCGGCTTCGAGCGGGAACGGGCTGCGAGGCACTAGGGAGGCTGCGAGCGGGTCCGCGTGACTTGTCAGAGTGCACTGAGTGCAACGGCGAGCTCGGCTGCGGCCTGCGGCGACGGTGGCCACGACGGCGAGGAGCTGCGGCGGCGATGGCTTCGGCCATGTTGGGGAACGGGGCTACGGCGTGGGAACAAATGGAAGAAGGTAGGGGAAACGGAAAGAAGCTCACGGCGATCACGCAGAGCAGCACGGCGGGGTCGGGGGAGACCTGGTGACGGCGAATCGACGGCGGGGGACGGCGGAGCCCGAGGAGGAAGACGATGGCGATGGCGGTGATGGAGGCCGTCCGGGGGTGCGTGGCTCGACGAGGAGGTAGCCGGCGACGTGGCGGAGCTCGTGGACTGCTCAGATGCTCTCGAGGGGCGCGGTGGCTACGACTACGGCGAGCGGTGGCGTCGGTGGCATTCGGCCGTGAGACAGAGAGAGAGACAGAGGAGAGGACGAGGGCGAGGGAGAGTGCGAGGGGGTCGGGGTGGCTGCGTGGCGTCGTCCGGGGCATCCAGACGAGGAGGGGAGAGGCAGGCAGGCAGGGAGGGAGGTGGCGTGGCGCGGTGGCGCGCGCGCGCCGGGCACGCTCCCCTCCCTCTGTCGAGGACAAAGACGACAGAGGAGGAGGCGGCCTGGGCCGCCTGCTGGCTGGGCCGGCCTGCTGCTGCTGGGCCAGAGGCGCCAGGTAAGAGGCCCAGGTAAGGTTTCCCTCTTTTATTTATTTTTGATTTCTAATTTCTGACATTTGTTTTGATTTAATTAAAATATTAAATCATTTTATCACTTTATGCCAATTTTTGCAGGAGCTAGATATATTATTCCAGAGCTCCTTTATAAATGGCATAATTTTTGGACATATATTAATATATATAACTAATATATTTCCAATGCAAATATTTATGCCTTAATTCCAAATGCCCAAAATAAATACCTATGAGCTCTTAAAAATATTGGTTTGATTTTTTATCTCTGTCCAATATTTTCGGGGAGCAACATGAGCATTTTCTTGGACCCTTTTTGGAGAAATTTTTATTTGGGTCATTTTCAAAAATGATTCTGAGGGTTCCAACAATCCTCATTTCAAATTTAAATGAAATTTAAACATGATGCACAAATGACTAGCTAGTCTAGGTCATACCAGACTAGGGATGTGACAGTAATACCCTACTTCCTACTTGATTGATCTTGATGAATATGAGTATTACAAGAGTTGATCTACCACAAGATCATAATGGCCAAACCCTAGAAGTCTAGCATGTATGATTATGATTGCCTCTACGGACTAAACCCTCGGGTTTAGATAGACACCAAAGGGGACTAGGTTTGTACAAAGTCGGTTACAGAGAAAGGAATATACATATCCGAATGCCAAGCTTGCCATCCACGCAAAGGAGAGTCCCATCCGAACAGGGGAAGAAGTCTTATGTCTTGTATCTTGATGGCCCATCTGTCCAGCCCACGTCACATAGGCTGGACGGCCCAGGACCCCTTAATCCAGGAGTCCCTTAGTAGCCCCCACACCAGTCTTTCAATGACAAGGTGTTCGGCGTGCAGATTGTCTTCGGCATTGCAAGGCGGGTTCCTCCTCCGATTTCTTCAAGGTACCTGACTTAAAGAGCAGTATTCGGCTTTCTAGTTAATGTTGCGCCCATTGGCTTCTACACCTTCCTGACTTCAGCTTCCACGTGTCAAGCGAATACAACAGGTCGGGGGATTTTTGCACATACCACCCTGACCATGTAAGAAAGGCGTCTATTTAGAGAGATTGGGATCTTCAGATCCATTCCACACTAAGCGAGGAATCCTCAAAGCTTGCTAGGAGAGACCATTCCAACATGGCTGGCACTCCCAGCTCTTCCTCCCATCCCCACAGCCCCAAAAAAGGCGATTGGGAGAGATGTCCCGTACCCCACAGTCAGCTAGTGAAGCTGCAGACACAGGAATTTCTTCCCCCCGCGGATCTAGTCCCCGTTGAGCAGGATTGATTTCCTTCGACGATGGGGCTTAGGCGGAGAATTTCCCCAATCCATCCAGGGGGAATGAGAGTGCTTCGTTCCCTACTTGTTGAGAGGCGTTGGATTTCCAATCCACCCATTCCTCCGAGGGCTTCTAGAGTATTATGGCCTCCAACTGCACAATTTTACTCCTCCCTCCATCCTACACATCGCGGGTTATGTTGCTCTTTGTGAGCTATTCCTGGGTTGTGAGGCCCATTTTGAATTATGGAAGAAACTCTTATGCCTTGTCCCTCGTAGCCAAGAGGGATCAATATTTGAAGTGGGCGAAGCCGAGGTATGGTGCATCACCGGGACCGAATACCTATCCGGCACGCCGACGAAGGCATTCGAAGAGTGGCCTTCTGAATGGTTCTATATCGAGGACGTCACCCTTTCCGACCCAATCCGAATGTGTCTTCCAGAGTTTTCAAGCATTCCATTGAAGAAACACCACAGCTGGCGCCCTCGGAGCCTCAAGGAGGAAGATAGCATGGAAGTCCGTCAATTGATGAGCAAGATAAAGATGCTCGCCCAGTCCGGATTATCAATAGTCGAGGTAATGGCGACTTCCATAGTACGAGGGGTTCAGCCACTTCAATACATAAGGCTTCCCATGTGGCACTATAATGGGGAAGATGACGCCTCCTAGTGCGGTCGGAAGGATCCAGACACCCCCGCCGATTTGGCCAAAATACTGGCCGAATTATACAAAGGGGAGAAAGAGGAATTCATTCGCATTAAGCGCCGAGATGGATTTTCCATGTACAATCCTCCTAGCTGGGTGAGTTTCAATCCCACTACTCTACTCAATTTACTCCCTGAGTCATTTTCCATGGACATCAATCCGTCCACAGGTACGGTGGAAGATCACCAAGGGGCTACACAGCCCCGCACCACAGCCAGAGGACCACAACCGGGACCTTGACTCTAAATTCAAAGAGGATACAGACATATTCATGGAGCTCGCGGATGGGGTGTTCTACCAGGCGAGCTATGACGGCATGGAGTGGCCATCACCGTCGACTATCCCGATCTTCTCCCTGCCTCATCCGTAAGTAATCAGGAGACATCTCTTCTAAAAGAGCTTCCTCGTTATGCCTTACCCACCGCACTGCCTCGTTCTCCAAAGGGGAGGCGCTCGACACGCCAAGCTACACCTCAGGCGACTCCAGAGAGAGCGGCGCCCGCACCGGGCAAGCTCTCGAAGAGGAAGGCCAGCGAAGACGCATCAGAGCCGTCATGAAAGAGGTATGACTTTGTAAATATGCCCTTTAGTGGTCACATACAACTGTGACATTATTCGTTCGTGTCTTATCAGAAAGAGCGTTCGCCGGACTATGTCCGGGAGTCCTTCCCATCACACTTCCAACAGCTAGGTTCCATCCCCTGCCGTAACGACAAGGGCCGATATGGGAGTGCCGCCCCATTGTCCTTTGGCAGAGGATACGGATGATGTGTCCGTCACCAATCGGAAGTGGAGAGCGCCATGAACCATCCGTGCCGGAGGGCCGCTCTTTGTGACCCTGGCTTTACAATAGAGGCATTTAATGCCTTTAGTTTGGGTGATGCGTACATTCGAGCTGCTCGAGATGGGCTTGCCAGAGCCACAGACAAATATTTGAAAGATATGCGGGTGAGCTCACATTATATACCAGTAGCCCCCAATACTTGAAGCAGTTGATTCAGCTGATTTAAGGATCATTGTAAAACCAGGTGCTTACGGAGAAGAACAACATGTTGTCTCAAGAGCTGGAAAAGTGTCGGACCCAACTAGCTTCTGCAACAGTCGAACTGGAGAGATCCAAGAAGGCATCGCCTGGTAATGTGTCCCTCCATCGAGAAAAACCAAATTATATACCAGCAATGCTAACACAGTTGCATATCTTGTGGAAGAATCGTCAGATCATCCGGGGGAGGCGCCGGAAGTCACACAAGTGGGTGGACAAGAAGCCAAAAGGCAGGCCGCAGGTGAACATGTACTGACACTGGTCAGGGAGGAGAAAAACTCACTCCAGGATTCCAACACATAGCTAGGCGAAGAACTGAAGGATGTGCGGGCCTAGCTGGCTGACTCTGTAAAGGAAAATAAGAGGCTGCGAGGCGGCATATTTATTATGTGTTCAAATTTACCTTCGCGTAATTCGGCGAGGAAAGGAACTAACAGAGTTATATCTATACATATGCTGATTGGCCATCCCAAAGAGGAGATGACCGGATCTTCGGGCGATCTGCTACAAGAACTGTCGCAAATGCACGAGCGAGCTTGGCAGGCGATGCGAAGTGTTGCCAAGGCCTTATGGCCATCCGCCTCCCCTCCAGGAAGTATGGAGGAGCTTGTACAGCTATTTAAGGGAGTGTGGCGGCGTTTCCGATTATGGAAGATATAGGCCTGACGGGAAGGTGCGCGAGAGGCCTGGGCCATGGTGAAAACATGGTATACCAAGCTTTATCTGAATCATATGGCCCGGGTCGGACCTTTAGGGTCAGATGGAAAAGAAATTCCCGTTAGTTTGGTATATGACCAGGTAAATGTAGCCGCAAAATATCCTCAACATGATTTTAAGCTAGAGAACCTGTTGGACGGCATAGAAGAGGAAATTTTTGAGTCCAAGTTACTATGTACTTTCCTTGACATATTCGGACCTAGCCGGATTGTAAAACAATTGTCTTGGCAGAACTTTTTGCTTCAAGATACGGACCCGCAGGTGTGGAGTGTTTCCGAATACCTGAGCGGCAAAATAAACCGGGGTATGCGTGGAAACCAGGCATAGGGGTCATAGTTGCTTGAACAGACAATTATCCGGCTAGATATGTTATATTATATTGTGATTGTAAGAAACATCTTCCAGAGATAATAGTTCCATTAAGGGTTCCTTTCCCTGGGTGAGCATGCGCTAACATGCATGCCCGAACTATGATTAGAAAATCACAGTATACGTAACATCTGGGGGTTCATAGTGTAATGAGTAAAAAACATCTTTAGTCCCTCGACCGAATATTCCCTTAAGAATGCTAGCTTTTGGCTTCACCCAGTCTGAGGTACACGTCCAAATGACTTGGCAGTGACAATCGCAGAGGTGCTCCCTTTATTCCCTAGCTGAACTAACGGGAATGTAGGGCATAAGCACAGGAGCCAGGCAACCTAGCTTGGCCAAAACTTAAGTCATATCGATGCATATAATGGCGAAGAAAAGGCACATAGAAGGAAAAGAAACATATGTGGTGAGCTTAATGCTCGGAAAATAATAATAATAAGCTTCTGTACAAGAAGCCCCCAGGTATATGTAGGTGCACGGTTTAGCCGCACAATAGCTTTAAGGCTAAAAAAGAAAAAGTGAAAAGAGAGGAATAAATAAATAAATAAATGATGAAAAAAGGGGGAAGGAGACAACCGAAGAATTCGGCGCTAGGCATAGAATCTTCAGAGTCTGCCGCGTTCCATGGGTTCGACTCTAGGAGATTGTGTGATGCATCATGCAGGTGGTACGCTCCTCCAGTGAGAACTTCGTCAATGATGAAGGGACCCTCCTACTTGGGCTTGAGTTTGTCCTTTTTCTTCTCCGACAAGTGTAGAACGAGTTCGCCAACATTATAAGTGTTGGCCCGTACTTCTCTCCTTTGATATCTGCGAGCCTGTTGTTGATAAAATGCGGAACGGGCTTTTGCGACTTCGCGCTCCTCCTCCAGGGCGTCTAAGTTGTCCTGCCAATCAAGCTCGGCCTCTCTCTCTCTTCATACATGCGCACTCGAGGTGAGTCATGAATAATGTCGCAGGGTAACATAGCCTCTGCGTTGTACACCATGAAGAAAGGTGTATATCCGGTAGTGCGGTTGGGCGTGGTCCGCAGCCCCCAGAGTACGGGGTCGAGATCCTCTACCCAGTGCTTGTCTGATTCTTTCAAAGACCGCACTAGTCTGGGCTTAACCGCTCATACTAAGACCAATGGCTCGTTCGACTTGACCATTTGTTTGCCGGGTGATAGATGGAGGCGTAATCAAGCTTAATGCCCAGATTAGCCCACCAGTTTTTGACCTCATCGGCTATGAAATTAGAGCCGTTATCTGTGATGATGTTGTGTGGAACACCATAACGGCGCACAACACCGGATATGAAGTCTATCACTGGTCCAGCTTTGGCCGCTTTAACCGATTTGGCCTCTATCCACTTAGTGAATTTATCCACCATGACCAAAAGATATTTTTTTCTTATGGCTTCCTCCTTTAAGGGGTCCGACAATATCAAGCCCCCAGACCGCGAAAGGCTGATATGTCTCCAACATATCTATAATTTTTGATTGTTCCATGCTATTATATTACCCGTTTTGGATGTTTATGGGCTTTACTTTACACTTTGATATCATTTTTGGGACTAACCTACTAACTGGAGGCCTAGCCAGAATTGCTGTTTTTCTGCCTATTTCAGGGTTTCGAAGAAAAGGAATATCAAACGGAGTCCAAACGGAATGAAACCTTCGGGAGCATGATTTTTGGAACGAACGTGATCCAGAGGACTTGGAGTGGAAGTCAAGAAACAAGCGAGGCGGCCACGAGGGTGCCCGACGCGCCCCTAGGGCTGGGCGCGCCCCCACCCTCGTGGGCCTCTCGGCCATCCACCCACCTACTTCTTCCTCCTATATATACCCATCTACCCCGAAAACATCATAAGCAAATTTCTTTGAAATGAACGAGTTAGAAGCTCCAGAATCAAACAAAACCGTGGCAGGTATTGTGTTGACAGGGAACGTACCGTGTATGATATCTGGGGCATTCTGTGCTTCCTCCTTGATCACATGGTTCAAGTGACCCTTCTTGTGATTGTTATTGGGGTTGAAGTTGTTCCGCTTTGGCGTTGAATTATTGCCACCGTTGTTCGGCTTGGGGGCCGAGTTTCTTGGCTTGGGGCACTGCTTGGCATAGTGTCCTTCTTCTCCACAAGTGTAGAAAGTAACACCTGGCCTATATGTAAACTCCTTGTCCCTCGCATGGAAATTTTTGTTTGGGCACGAAACATTGGTCGTGGGTTTGTGTGCGCCACCTTTCTGAAAATCAGTCTTGCTCAGGTGGTTGCGAGCAAGAGTAGTCTGGTCCCTTTTGCGCTTGCGAAAATCCTCCAGGCTGCGGTGCTCGTTTTCCAATGTAATAGCCTTGTCCACAAGTGTTTTGAAATCTAGGAAGGTGTATACGACCAGCTGGCATTTAAGCGCTGGTGCCAGACCGTCTAAGAATTTTTCCATCTTTTTGTTTTCAGTCATATGCTCTTCGTTTGCGTAACGAGACAATAGAGTAAACTGACTGTTGTACTCAGTCACTGTCATGGTTCTCTGCTTGAGGTTATCCTCCCTCTTCTTGATCTTCATAATACTTCTGGGAATGTGCGCCCCACGAAAACCTTCTTCAAATTCTTCCCAGGTGATGTCATTTTCATTGGGGTGCATGTGTAGAAAATTCTCCCACCATGATGCAGCTGTTCCAGTGAGATAGTGAGGTGCATATAGTACCTTCTCACAGTCTGAACAATGTGCAATAATTAATTTTCTTTCAATGCCTCGAAGCCAATCATCGGCCTCAAGAGGTTTGTCAGTGTGCGAGAACGTTGGGGGACGCGTCTTTTGTAGTTCAGACAATTTGGCGGTCCACGGTGATTTCCCATATTGATGACATGGTTCATCATTTCTTGATGCTGTTGCTGGCTTCGTTCATAAAGGCGACATACTTGAGAAAATGCTGCTTCACTGTGTTGCTGACTGGACTGCCTCTGTGTGAAATTGTTGCTTGTCTGTGTACCATAATTTTCTTCCGGCGGACTTGGCATGAACGAGTCCAAGGACAAGGCATTTTCCACTCTGGGGTATTTTTTGTAAATCTTATGAGAAAAGCTGAGCGGCAGAATAAATAATTTTGCAAGACGAAAAATTAAGAATTCCAACATTTTTCAAGAAAAATATTTGATTGCGCATGGAGAAGGACCGCTCAGTACATATCTTACACGCAAGCCATAATTATACAATACGTCACTCAGGATGTGCGTACACATTCCTGACATGTTATTTAGGCTAGTGCACTTCTCCCAGTTCCTACATGATGCGCACACAAACTACTTCTCACAACCTATATACATATGAACATATCATACAAGCTGACACATTGCACGGCTTCTAGGCGCACTCAGTTGGAGATGGTAAGGATTTCCCTCGGCCTGCCGAGGGTAAGACCCAGTGATGCTGGAGACTCAACCTCCTCCTCACTAATAGGCTCCAGACGTGAATCACTGAGCTGTCGAGCTGGTGCGGGTGCGGTAGGTGGTGCAGCTCTGACCGGAGTAGGAGCGATGACTCGGTCAAATTCTTCAGGAGTAGGCAGGCGGCGAGCAGTGGCGAGGGTGGCAGGTGCATAGGATGCTGAGGACGAGACATATGTCAGTGGTGGTGCTGTGTGGAGGAGCTCCCTCCTGTTGGCGGAACAGTTATGCATGATGTCCATACGAGCAGCCACAAGGTCATCCACGAGGTTATCAAAAGCTGCCTTGAGGGCCTTGAGGTACTCAACTAACATCTCGATAGCCTCATCTCTCTCTCCCCTAGGGCTAGTGAATGCATAGTGACATGTGTATGGCACGTGGCAGGGGAGGTAGCGGTAGCGACGAGTCTTCATTGATGGAAGAACATCCCGAAGACAAGCTATCGCCTCACGGTCAGCCATCTGCATAGCCTGCCTCTCCGTAGGCATGGCCCTTCCCACAAACCGGAAGCGGCGTGACTCAACACGTCCTCCCTTGAATTGCATCGCGGCCTGGTGCATGGACAGACTATCGCTGATCTTGTGCTGGTAGAGTGTGAACTCCGGACGAGTCGATGGCCCGATCACGATTTTGATGATGGAGACGAGAAGCTTGACGAACCCCTCAGGTACATTGGCGAACACCTGTGACTCACAGTCGTTGCCAGCCATCTACAAAGGTAGACAAAAATTCCGAATAGTCAAACCAAAAATTTATGATGACTAACAAAAAATTTCTACATTTGCAAAATATTAAAATAGCACTCATTACGCTAATAACCGATTAGCGATCGCACCTAGTGGCTTCCTACAGTCAGCCTGGCTCTAATACCAAGTTTGTCACGACCGGTTTTCCAATAAAAAGTTTATTGAGAAACCGACCTTTATATAGACCAGTATAGGAAAAATCCTCCTTACTGGTAGACAAATCCTTGATACAGAAATCCAGTAGTACTAAATATTAAACAGGGTTGAGCTGAGGGTGCTCAGCAATTTATTACAACCACGCCAATATTATACATAAGGGCGGATATGACACAAGGGTGTGCTGGCATACTACTGACTCGTAATAAAAGTGGTGGTGGATATGTCATAGTGAAGTGGGTGACATGACTCCTAATCTTGCAGCTCATCGAGCGCTGAAGTGAGGCTCGATGATTTTATTCGGGTAGCGGAAGCATATATGATACAAGTGACCAATTCCAGGATCGCACGGGACTAACTGGGACTCCTCTAGGCATCGGACTCGCTATCGTACTCTTCATCCATTAGATCGCCTTCGTCAACATCTGGCCAAATCAACAAGCCAGGTGAGTACTTTGAATGTACTCGCAAGACAGTTCGAACATGAGATATAACAAATGCAAACATGATGCACATGAGCAGTTCTCAATGCATACTCAACTAATAAATTTGCACAACTTGTTGAATAAAAAGGAAGTTAGCCGGTAGTCCTCCCGAAATCCCAATAAAATAACTGAAAACCGATCGAATGTCTAAAGCGATGCCTCGAAAGGTAAAAATCAATTAACATGCCGGAGTCGGGCGTCTGAGCGACACCACATAAAGGGCTTATATTGAAATGTAAATGACAGTGCGTGCCACAGTCAGACGTCTACGCGACATCTCGAAAAGGGCTTATAATGAAAATAAATAACAGTGATGCCACAGTAGGACGTCTGAGCGACATCACATAAAGGGCTTATATCGAAATGAAAAATAGCAAGAGTGCCACAGTCGGACGTCTGGGCGACATCACATAAAGGGCTTATATCGAAAGTAAATAACAAGAGTGCCACAGTCGGACGTCTGAGCGACATCACATAAAAGGCTTATATCGAAAGTAAATATCAAGAGTGCCACAGTCGGACGTTTGAGCGACATCACAGAAAGCGCTTATACTTCAACATTCGTATTCAATAAATTCATGAAGTTAAATCCCTCCAAGAAAATACTCAGTACATAATAATAAACGGGTTAGTCCATCCGCAGGAGTAATGACTCGGCCGGATTTTAACACTCGTGTTTATTCACCAGAGATTTTCACTGAGACGGACACTGAGACTGACAAAGACTAGTTGAACACAGTCCTTGACCAAAGACGGTTACTTGAATGATTTTGAGTCTGCAGAGTTTGTACTATTTAACCACAGCCAACGGATTTCAGTAGTCACGAAGAATGAGTTCCGTTTACGGTATTTCAGGAGAAACGCTCTAACTAGTACACACCCATTCCACATCCCGATGCCAGGAATCACCCTAGGCAATGTTCAAGAAAAACTATGAGACGGGGAGGCCACAACCTCGAGTACCATGGGATCAAATTTATATCGCGCGCTCTAAGGTGTGCCCCCCTCTTGGTCCCAATCGGAAACACCCATGCCCCCTGACCGGATGACTGGCTTTAATCCAGGGCCATGGAACCCTCATCAAGGCCCTTCTATTTGGTGTGTACGAGGGAAGAGGTTTGCAACTTACTAAACCATATTCTTTGCAGAAACATGTGGTAGCACAGAAAGGAAATGGATGGTAACGTGACTTGATCCACATAAACGCTAGAGTTAAATGGTTTGGCATAAGACTGGCATGCTTCAACACTGCCATCTTACCACCTTTCATGTCACCACATGATCATGTAAACTCACATCAAATAACTCATCAAGTTTCGAAGCTCACTTGTATACGCTTTGCATGCAATATAACACTTATTGCTATTCATATAAACATGCCACGAAATAACTACTCAAGCAAACATGCAAAACGTTCATCATATCAAAGGTTCAAACATGCTTGCCTGGTTTGGAGTAGTCGGATTCTAGCTCGATGAAGTTCGCGGTTCCGTCACCTCCTCCGGTATCTATGGTATAAAGAAAATACGTTCGAACGTAAATACCGTGTGTGCACAAAAAGTGTTCCAAATATTTTTCAAATAAGTATGATAAAACACTAGACAGAAAAAGAATTAATCAAAAATCATTTTCTGTTTAAAAGTTATTAAAGTTTTAGTCCAGGGACTTGTTTGTAATGAAACAGAAAGTTTCCAGGGGGTAGAACAGAAAAAGACAGAAAAACGTTTCAGTTAGAAAGTGTATTTGCCCGAAGGCATTTTTAGAAAACGGTTCAAAAAAAGAAAAAGCTGACGGGGGGGGGGGGGTCCCACCCGTCAGGTTTAAATGCTGAAACAGAGTCACCGGCGCCCGAAGGCTGCGGTGGTCGCCGGCGGCGATCCACGGCGAGTTAGGAGAAGAGGAGGGTACCTATGGGTTCCTTGGGTCCTTCCGCACCTGTGGGTGGTGGAGTTGGTTGTCGGCGAGCACCACGTCGATGGCGGCCTCAACTCCGGCAGACGGTGGTTCGGGTGTTGGTGGATCTCGCCGGGGAGGGCTGCAAAGGTCGAATTGGGGCTCGGGTTAGAGCACTGGATGCACTAGAGGGTTACTGACGTGGTTTGGGAGGCAGGGATGGTCTCACCTGAGTGAATCAAGCCGGAGCCCGAGGCGGATCGGGGTGGCCGGAGTCCGGGAAGGATACCTCCTCGGGGTCCTCCTGGTGGCTAGGCGGGGCTCTGGTGAGGTGGAGGTGTGGTGCGGGGTCGAAAACGAGCTCGAGGGCTCCTTTTATAGCTAGTCCGAGGCGGTGGCCGCGAACGGGATAACTCCGGTGACGATTACGGCAGGGCAGTGGTTGGTCAGGCGGTTTAGCGGGCTAGGCATCATCGCGATGGTCTACTAGTTCCGTTCAAGCATTAAGTTTGGCCTGCCTTGGGTGGTACTCCACGTTCCCGACGGAACGGCTCACGGAGCTCGTCGGCGGCAGAGAGCACGCTCTGCACTGCTAAATCCACGGCAATGGTGCGCAGCGTGCACAAGCAACCAGACAGCCACGCGGAGGCTTCGGGTGGTTTGGGCGATGCTGGACGGCGCCGAAAGGTGATGCTTGTCCCTGCTGGCCGTCATGGGTGGCTCTGCGACCGCAGAAGCTGCCGGCGTTGGCGAGACACGTCACCACCGACGATGGTACCCGTCCTAATGACCATGCGTTGCTCTGGATAAGGAGGGGGAATAGGGAGCAAGGCGCCACTGCAGTTACTGGCGAGATCGACGCCGTGCTCTGAAGAAAATGACACTGACAGCGAAACAGAAACACTGAAAGTCTGAACTTTCTGAATTTGAACAGCAACAGTGCATGCTAGGTGCTCGATGAAATGATTTTGGCATGTGGAGAAATTTTCAGGAGCTGATCTTTGGTGAGGTGACCTTTCAATGCACTTGGGGGCTACCTGATTTATCCCAGAATTTTTGGAGAAGAAAAATATTGAATTTCACCAAAAATGACAAATCTGGTCCAAACTTGCAGTGAGCAAAACTTGAAAATTTTGAATTGTGGAAGAGTGGATCTTGATGGATCTAGGTTGGGGGTGCTAAGGACTAGTCAGAGGAGTTGGTGTCGGTGTACTAGAATAGGGGTACCCTAGTACCCCGAACTTGTGCACGGGCAGTTGCAGCACCCCGCGGCAAGGCTTGCCAGGCTAACACCAAGATCCTCCATGGTTCCCTTGGAGCCATTCAAGAACAAAGTATTTAAGCTCAGGAGACAAGGCCCCGGCAAGAGGAGCTTGCCGGGAAGGCCAACCAAGGCACTTCAAGGAACTTGCCGCGACGCGCCACGCGCTCCGGCAAGGCAACAAGGCCCCGGCAAGAGGAGCTTGCCGGGAAGACCAACCAAGGTACCTCGAGGCCCGGTGAGCGACAAGCCTCCGGACCCGACAAGATAACCGCAGTGGCAAGGCACTTGCCGCGGCAGGCGGCCACTCTGTGCCCACGCTCCAGCGCATCCACCAACGTGTCGCTCTGGGGGCCTCTCCAGGCGCGCGTGGCGGGAGGCTGTGCAGCCAGCGGTGCGCAGTGGCATGCGAAGCTGACAAGATCGCCATTGTGGCGAACCGTGGCACCCCTAACGGTCCTTTTCTGCACTGTTTGGGCGACTCAGACGGGCATTTAATGCCCTTGTCCCCTGCCGTCAGAGTTAGGTAGGGTGCACTGTACAAGTAACTGTACCAACCACCTCACTTTTTACATTTGTACCCTTCTCTGCGTTGCCACCTGTCGGTGACCCCTTTAGCGTATAAAAGGAGGCCCATGCGCAACGTAGAGGGGGTTCGGTTCGGTTCGACTGGTTCGCGAAGTTCATCTCATTCGTAACCCAGAAAAACACTACGCTCTCTCTCTAGAGCAAGAACACAAGATAATACAACCAGACAAGCAGCAGTAGGAGTGTTATCTCTCCGGAGAGCTTCGAAGCTGGGTAAACTGCTCGTGTGCTTCGCCTCGATCTGCTCTTCATGCGATCTCCGCCCCCCGCCGAACCCAAAGGGGCCCGGTCCGCCGGCCCCATAGGTGTTCGTGGATCAGTTTCCCCCGACATCTTTGGCGCGCCAGTTAGGGGGCGTCGAGATTGTGTGAACCTGATCCGGCGTTCACACGAGCTAGATCTTCATTCCCTTCATCAACATGCCACCGAAGAAGAAGACTTCGGCGGCAGCCGCTCCATCCATGTCACTTCCGCCACCGTTGGAGCAAACGGGTGGTGGAATGGACGCCGGCGGAAGAATGGACGTCGACGAGGAAGCTCATGATGCTGCCAGGTCCAAGAACAAGGCTGCACAAACCTCGGCGAATGTACATGTTCCACGCCACTCTCAGGAGGTGCAAGACCAACAGCGTCATGGCACTTGCAGTGCCATACGCATGATAGGCCAAGACCAAGCTGGTGGATCTCGGGGCTCCCAAGACCAGCATGCACGCCAGCTTGCTGGCACGAGCGGGGCACGGTCGCCTGGACGGGATACTGCTCCTTCTAACATAGTTAGAAGTCCGAGCACGTCCCGCTCCTTGCGCCGTCCGCCACTGCCACCCACCACTCCAGCAGAAGCTTTGGCGCGAGCTCAACTTCTCCTAGATTACCCTCCGACGTCGGACAAGATTGACGAATGGAGGGCCACAATTCAGAGTCTCATCGGCTACGCCAACGGCGACACTCCACGGCGGCCGAGCGTGTCGCCGCCGCTGCAGGGTTGCCGGGCGCGAGCCGGTGGCGACAAAACGGGTGGAGGTGCAACTACCATGCAATCACCACCCCGAAGGCCAAGATCGCCGACTCGCCGGATCCACCTCGACAGCGACTCCACCGCATCTTCGGATCCACGAGCTCGTCGTGATCAGCGCCAAGTTCTTCATGATCGACAACAAGAAGACGCTCGAACTCGCATCGAGCGCCAAAGAGAAGCGCGACGTCAATCCGACAAGCGCGCTGGGCCCTCTGTTGTCATGCATGCGCCAGGGGAACCAGGCGATTTGCCATACGCGGTAGGTTGCCCTGCGTTCACTCGTGAGCTGCGGCAAGTCCAGTGGCCCACCATGAAGAACTTCAAGCCAAACGTACCAGAGAAGTACGACGGCAAGACGCATCCGTCGGAGTTCCTCAGCATTTACACCATTGCGGTGCAGGCTGCTGGGGGACGGGATGAAAAGATCCTTGCCAACTACTTCCCGCTGGTACTCAAGCCCAACGTCATGTCCTAGCTCATGCACTTGCCGGACAACTCCATATCCTCTTGGGCTGATCTGTGCCATCAGTTTGTCGACGCCTTCACAGGCGGACACAAGCCTCATGGCCAGGAGAGTGATCTTCATCTACTCGCCTAGAAGGAAGGAGAGCCCCTGCGCAAGTACATTCAGAGATTCAGCAGTGTGCAGCACAACATCACAGACATCCACCCTGCCACGGTGATCAGCGCGTTCCATCAGAACGTGCGAAACCGCAGGATGCGGGAGGAAATGGCGATGTGCAAGATCAGGGGCGTCAGTGAGTTATATGCACTAGCCGACAAGTGTGCACGTGCTGAGGAAGGGAGGAGACTCCCCGGAGAGAATGTAGGAGCGGGAGGATCTGACAGTGAAGATGCTACCCCGGCAAGGAAAAACCGGCGGCGGAACAACAGAAGGAGGAAAGGCAAAGAGGTGCTAGTTGTTGAGCTGTCCGGCAATGGTGGTGGCGCCAAGGAAGCCAAAGCTGGTGACTCCGGCAAGGAAGTTGCCGCGGAGGTGGCGGTCGCCGACAAGCAGGACGGCACCAAAAAGCAGTATTGCAAGATCCACCGTACCAAGGGCCATGATCTCCAGAGCTGCAGGAAAGTCGAGCAGCTTGTTGAGCAATAGAAAGCTGAATACGAGCGGCGCGACAAGGAGAAGGCCCAGGAAGGTGCAGGGGGATCCGGCAAGAAATGTCCCGGCCGAGGAGGACGCCGCGGCAAGGACAAGCAGCGGCAAGGAGACAGACCTCCCCGCGGCCGCGACAAGGATGAAGATGACGACGACGATGAAGACATGGATGATGAGGAGACTGATGAGCAGGAGTTCCAGAAAGCCATAGAGGTCCTGTGCGTTGACGGTGATGCTTCTCTGCATACCTCGCACCGTCAGCTCAAGCAGTGGGTGCGGGAAGTTAATGCAGCAGAACCGCCCGTCGAGTCACGCAAGCCTCTGAAATGGTCCAGCATGCCTATCATTTTTGACATTGAGGATCACCCTGATCGCATAACTGCGATCGGGTGCTTGCCGATGTTGGTTTCACCAACAATCCGCAACCTCAAGGTCACTAAGATGCTAGTTGACGGCGGGGCCGGCTTGAATCTGATCTCCTCCGCGGTGCTCCAGAAACTCCAGATCCCTGACAGCGAGCTCGAAGAGACCGGTACATTTCAAGGAATCAACCCAGGAAGGAGCAAGCCAAAGGGAAAGATCACATTGCCGGTAACATTTGGCAGCGAGCTGAACTTCAGGACTGAGAGGGTCACGTTTGATGTTGCTGACTTTCCATTACCTTACAATGGAATCCTTGGCCGTTCGGCACTCGCCAAGTTCATGGCAGCCTCTCACTATGCGTACAACGTACTGAAAATGCCAGGCCCGATAAGTGTCATCTCTGTCCCTGGCAACAAGAAGGATGCTCTTATCTGTGCCGACAAGATCTACCGGGAAGCAGCAGCCACAGCAGAATGCAAGACACTTGCCGCTGAAGCTCCTGGGAGGAAGAAGAAGATCAAGTCCGGCTAGAGCTCTGATGCCCACTCCGGTAAGCGCACCTCTTCGGAGTGCTGCGCTACCGTCGAGGACGCACCATCGAGCTCCACCGGCAAGTGTAAGAAGGCGATGGCAGCTCCACCTGAGACCAAGAAGGTGCCCGCCAAGGAGGATGGTACTGGTGGTACCTTCACCATCAGCGCCACTCTTGACCCCAAATAGGAAAGCGCGCTCGTTGCTTTCCTGCGGGCGAATGTCGACGTGTTTACGTGGCAACCGTCTGATATCCCCGGTGTTCCTTGGAAAGTAATTGAGCACCACCTTGTCGTTTGTCCTCATGCGCGGCCCGTCAAGCAGAAAGTCAGGAAACAGGCAGTGGAGCGCCAAGAATTCATCGCAGAAGAAATCAAGAAGTTGGAAACAGCAGACCTTGTCAGAGGAGTGCTCCATCCCACATGGTTGGCCAATCCTGTTGTCGTGTGCAAGGCTAACGGGAAATGGAGGCTTTGTATTGACTTCACTGATGTTAATAAAGCTTGTCCCAAAGACCCATTTCCCTTGCCGCGCATTGACCAGATTGTTGACTCCACAGCCGGATGTGATTTGCTTTCATTTCTTGATGCATACTCAGGATACCATCAGATCTTCATGGCAGAAGAGGATGAAGAGAAAACCGCATTTATCACCCCGTGTGGCACGTACTGCTTCGTACAGATGCCTTTCGGTTTGAAGAATGCTGGTTCAACATTTGCAAGGGTAGTCCACCACGCTTTTGAGCCGCAGATGCACAGAAATGTGGAAGCCTACATGGATGACATAGTGGTCAAAAGCAAGAACAGGGTGACCCTGATTCAAGATTTAGACGAGACATATGCAAATCTGCGCAAGATCAACCTCAAGCTTAACCCCGAGAAGTGTGTGTTTGGAGTCGCTTCCGGCAAGCTTCTCGGGTTCTTCGTGTCTCAGCGGGGAATTGAAGCCAATCCCGACAAGATCAAGGCCATTGAGCAGATCGAAGCACCAAAGCGCGTCAAGGATGTACGAAGGCTTGCCGATTGCGTGGCTGCTCTCAGCAGGTTTATCTCTAGATCTGCTGAGCGCGCCCTGCCATTTTTCAAAATTTTGAAAAAGATAGGTCCAATGAAATGGACTCCGGAGGCGGAGGCTGCGCTGCAGGACTTGAAGAGATACCTGTCCTCCACTCCAACAGTTGTCGCACCTAAGCCGCAAGAGAAGTTGCTGCTATATATAGCGGCAACCAATCAAGTGGCTAGTGCTGCGTAAGTGGCGGAGAGGGAGGCAGATGATGAGCCAGCAACCACGGCAGATGCATCCAGCGACAAGCAGGGGGCTTCGCCGACAAGCTCTGGTCCCGACAGAGATGGATCTGCGCAGGAGCATGATAAGATGCAGAAGAGAATGGTGTAACGTCCAGTTTACTTTGTCAGTTCCCTTCTACAGGTGGCTAGATCAAGGTACTCTGGTGTGCAGAAGTTGCTTTTCGGCCTCCTCATGGCCTCGAGAAAGCCGCGCCATTACTTCCAAGCACATGAGATCACAGTCGTCACTCGCTTTTCGCTGAAGAGGATACTGCAAAATCCAGAAGCGACAGGCAGGATTGTCGAGTGGGTGCTGGAACTATCAAGCTTTGGCCTCAAGTTTGAGAGCACTTCAACTATCCAAAGCAGGGCATTGGCAGAGTTCATAGCAGAATGGACGCCAACACCAGATGAAGAAATTCCAGAGACGAGCATCCCCGTCAAAGAGGCAAGCAAAGAGTGGCTGATGTACTTTGATGGTGCCTTCTTGCTGCAAGGCGCCGGTGCGGGCGTGCTGCTTGTCGCGCCCACCGGAGAGCACCTCAAGTATGTAGTCCAGATGCACTTTCCCAAGGAGCAAGCAACCAACAATACTGCAGAGTATGAAGGATTGCTTGCCGGTCTCAGAATTGCAGCAGACCTTGGGATCAAGAAGCTCATTGTCAGGGGTGACTCACAGCTTGTCGTCCGCCAAGTGAACAAGAACTACTAGAGTCCATTGATGGAAGCATATGTTGATGAAGTGAGGAAGCTAGAAGAGCACTTTGACGGCTTACAGATGGAGCATATCCCAAGAGCTCAGATTGACATTGCTGATGGCCTGTCAAAGTGCGCCGCACTAAAGTTACCTGTGGAACCAGGGATCTTTGTGCTCAAGTTGACTCAACCATCCGTAACACCATCAACTAGACAAAGTAAGAAGAGGAAGTTGGTTTCTGGTGACTACTTTCCGGCAGAGCTCCCCGAAGCCGCCGCCAAGAAAGTCCCCAAGATCAACACCAAGGATGCTGAGGGGCAGTCTGCTCCGGTAAGCCTTATGGTTTGTTCCGTTGAAGCAGACGCTCCCGACAAGTTTTGCTCCAGCAAGCTTGCCGGGGAACATCAAGCTCCGGCAGGGCCGCAAGTCCTTGCCGTAGAAGCGGATGTTCCCGCAGCAGCAGATGTGCCTTTAGTCCTTGTTGTCGAGCCACAAGCTCCAGCATGGGCACAGTAGATTGTCCATTTCCTTCAGACAGGAGAACTTCCCGAAGAGCAAGAAGAAGCGGAAAAAGTAGCCCGACAGTCAAGTATGTACCAGTTTGTCGATAGCATACTGTACAGAAGAAGACTCAACGGTGTGAAATTGAAGTGTATTTGCCGGGAAGATGGACAAAAGATGTTGGCAGAGATACATGGAGGCATATGTGGCCACCACATTGGCGCAAGAGCACTTGCCGGCAAAGCTTTCCGGCAAGGTTTCTTTTGGCCGACAGCCCTCCAGGATGCAACTGCACAAGTAACCAAGTGTGAAGCGTGCCAGTTCCACTCCAAACAGATAAACCAGCCAGCTCAAGCTCTCCAGACGATCCCTTTATCCTGGCCATTTTCGGTCTGGGGGCTCGATACCCTCGGCCCTTTCCCCCGAGCTGTCGGGGGCTTTGAGTACTTGTACGTCGCAATCAACAAGTTCACAAAGTGGCCGGAAGTATAGCCAGTGAGGAAGGTGACAGCACAGTCAGCAGTCAAGTTCTTCAGGTCAATTGTTTGCCATTTTGGGATCCCTAATAGGATCATCACCAACAACGGCACGCAATTCACGAGCCGCACCTTCATGCAGTACGTCCAAGACCTTGGCGCCAAGGTCTGCTTCGCTTCTGTTGCTCATCCAAGAAGCAACGGTCAAGAAGAGAGGGCAAATGCTGAAGTGCTGTGCGGGCTCAAGACCAGAACTTTCGACAGGCTGCGCAAGTGCGGAAGAAACTGGATCGAGGAGCTGCCGGTGGTTCTTTGGTCGATCAGAATGATGCCAAATCGAGCCACTGGCCAGACGCCTTTCGCTCTAGTCTATGTAGCGGAGGCAGTTCTCCCCACGGAACTCGTATACGGATCGCCTCGAGTGCTCGCTTATGATGAGCTTGAGCAAGAACAGCTGCGACAAGACGACGCGCTGCTCCTTAAGGAAGATCGTCTTCAGGCTGCTGTACGAGCTGCTCGATACCAGCAAGTTAAGGCCAGAAGCTTCGAGGAAGGCGACCTTGTTCTTCGGCGCGTTCAGTCCACCAAGAATTCCAACAAGTTGACGCCAAAGTGGGAAGGCCCTTATCGGGTGAAATGAGTCACAAGGCCCGGCGTTGTCCGCCTTGAGACCGAAGATGGCATTCCGGTGAGCAACTCCTGGAACATAGAACATCTTCGTAAGTTTTTCCCGTAGGGCGCGGTTGCCGGAACACGTTCCGGCAACCACCTTTTGTACGAGTCTTGCCGCTGTTGCATGTAATCCTTTGTACAAAGCCGGGTGCAGATCCCCTGCATAAGTAAAACCCCATGTGCTCCGCACAACTTGTCCAGTTCATGCATTAGTTTCTTTCTTGCATGTGATTATCTGACACTTTGTGCAACACCTACATCCGGTAAGCAACAACGAGCCGAAGGGCTCCATATCATTATTTTCTCTTCTATCTTTCTTTTTCATAAAGGAAAAGAAGGTCCCCTCGCACACAAGTTTGCCGGGGGGAATGAGAAGATTGTGGTATGTGTTGGAAATATGCCCTAGAGGCAATAATAAAAGTGTTATTATTATATTTCTTTGTTCATGATAATAGTCTTTTATTCATGCTATAACTGTATTATCCGGAAATCGTAATACACGTGTGAATACATAGACCACAATATGTCCCTAGTAAGCCTCTAGTTGACTAGCTCGTTGTGATCAACAGATAGTCATGGTTTCCTAGCTATGGACATTGGATGTCGTTGATAACGGGATCACATCATTAGGAGAATGATGTGATGGACAAGACCCAATCCTAAGCATAGCACAAAGGTCGGTTAGTTCGTTTGCTAGAGCTTTTCCAATGTCAAGTATCTCTTCCTTCGACCATGAGATCGTGTAACTCCTGGATACCGTAGGAATGCTTTGGGTGTATCAAATGTCACAAGGTAACTGGGTGACTATAAAGGTGCACTACAGGTATCTCCAAAAGTGTATATTGGGTTGACACGGATCGAGACTGGGATTTGTCACTCCGTATGACAGAGAGGTATCTCTGGGCCCACTCGGTAATGCATCATCATAATGAGCTCAAGGTGACCAAGGTGTTGGCCACGGGATCATGCATTGCGGTACGAGTAAAGTGACTTGCCGGTAACGAGACTGAACAAGGTATTGGGATACCGACGATCGAGTCTCGGGCAAGTAACGTACCGATTGACAAAGGGAATTGTATACCGGGTTTGATCGAATCCTCGACATCGTGGTTCATCTGATGACTTCATCGAGGAGCTTGTAGGAACCAACATGGGTATCCAGATCCCGCTGTTGGTTATTGACCGGAGAGTCTCGGTCATGTCTGCATGTCTCCCGAACCCGTAGGGTCTACACACTTAAGGTTCGGTGACGCTAGGGTTATCAGGAAGACATGTATGTGATTACCGAATGTTGTTCGGAGTCCCGAATGAGATCCCGGACATCACGAGGAGTTCCGGAATGGTCCGGAGGTAAAGTTTTATATATGGGAAGTTGTTAAACGGGCACCGGAAAGTTTTGGGGTCATACCGGTATTGTACCGGGACCGCCGGAAAGGTTCCGGGGGTCCACCGGGAGGGACCACCCCTCCCGGGGGGCCACTTGGGCTGCGTAGGGATAGCAGCCAGCCCCTAGTGGGCTTGGCGCCCCCCCCCCTTGGGCCCATGCGCCTAGGGTTGGGGGGGGGAACCCTAAAGGGGGCGCACCCCCCTTGCTTGGGGGGAAAGCCCCCCACCCCTTGGCCGCCGCCCCCCCTAGGGTTTTCCCTAGAGGGCCGGCCCTCCTTGCCCTTTCCCCTATATATAGAGGGGTGAGTGGAGGGCTGCAACACAACACAACTCAAGGCGCAGCCCCTCCCCTCCCCAACACCTCTCCTCCTCCGTACGTGCTCGGCGAAGCTCTATCGGAATACTGCTGCACCAACTGCACCACGCCGTCGTGCTGCCCTTGGAGCTGCCTTCCTCAACCTCTCCTTCCTCCTTGCTGGATCAAGACGGAGGAGACGTCTCCCATCCCATACGTGTGTTGAACGCAGAGGTGCTCTCTGTTCAGCACTTGGACATCGGTGATCCGAATCACGTTCGAGTACGACTCCATCATCACCATCCCCTTGACAAGCTTCCGCTCGTGATCTACAAGTGGTATGTAGATGCAAACTCTCTCCCTTGACTCGTTGCTTAGATGAACTCATAGATGGATCTTGGTGAAACCGTAGGAAAAATTTTAATTTTCTGCAACGTTCCCCAACAGTGGCATCATGAGCCAGGTCTATGCGTAGTTCTGTTTGCACGAGTAGAACACAATTTTGTTGTGGGCGTGGATCTTGTCAACTTGCTTGCCTCTACTAGTCTTTTCTTGCTTCAGCGGTATTGTGGGATGAAGAGGCCCGGACCAACCTTACACGTACGCTTACGTGAGACCGGTTCCACCGATTAACATGCACTAGTTGCATAAGGTGGCTGGCGGGTGTCTGTCTCTCCCACTTTAGTTGGAGCGGATTCGATGAAAAGGGCCCTTATGAAGGGTAAATAGAAGTTGACAAAATCACGTTGTGGTTATTCGTAGGTAAGAAAACGTTCTTGCTAGAACCCAATTGCAGCCACGTAAAAGATGCAACAACAATTAGAGGACGTCTAACTTGTTTTTGCAGCGATTGATCATGTGATGTGATATGGCCAGAAGTTGTGATGAATGATGAATTGTGATGTATGAGATCATGTTCTTGTAATAGGATTCACGACTTGCATGTCGATGAGTATGATAACCGGCAGGAGCCATAGGAGTTGTCTTTATTTTTGTATGACTTGCGTGTCATTGTAGAACGCCATGTAACTTACTTTACTTTATTGCTAAACGCGTTAGTCATAGAAGTAGAAGTAGTCGTTGGCATGACAACTTCATGAAGACACGATGATGGAGATCATGGTGTCATGCCGGTGACAAGATGATCATGGAGCCCCGAAGATGGAGATCAAAGGAGCTATATGATATTGGCCATATCATGTCACTACTTTATATAATTGCATGTGATGTTTATTATGTTTTTATGCATCTTATTTACTTAGGACGACAGTAGTAAATAAGATGATCCCTTACAAAATTTCAAGAAGTGTTCTCCCCTAACTGTGCACCGTTGCTACAGTTCGTCGCTTCTAAGCACCACGTGATGATCGGGTGTGATGGATTCTTACGTTCACATACAACGGGTGTAAGACAGTTTTACACAGTGAAAACACTTAGGGTTAACTTGACGAGCCTAGCATGTGCAGACATGGTCTCGGAACACGGAGACCGAAAGGTCGAACACGAGTCGTATGGAAGATACGATCAACATGAAGATGTTCACCGACGATGACTAGTCCGTCTCACGTGATGATCGGACACGGGCTAGTCAACTCGGATCGTGTAACACTTAGATGACTAGAGGGATGTCTAATCTAAGTGGGAGTTCATAATTTGATTAGAACTTAATTATCATGAACTTAGTCTAAAACCTTTGCAAATATGTCTTGTAGATCAAATGGCCAACGCTCATGTCAACATGAACTTCAACGCGTTCGTAGAGAAAACCAAGCTGAAAGATGATGGCAGCAACTATACGGACTGGGTCCGGAACCTGAGGATCATCCTCATAGCTGCCAGGAAACAATATGTCCTAGAAGGACCGCTAGGTGACGCTCCCGTCCCAGAGAACCAAGACATTATGAATGCTTGGCAGTCTCGTGCTGATGATTACTCCCTCGTTCAGTGCGGCATGCTTTACAGCTTAGAACCGGGGCTCCAAAAGCGTTTTGAGCATCACGGAGCATATGAGATGTTCGAAGAGCTGAAACTAGTTTTTCAAGCTCACGCCCGGGTCGAGAGATATGACATATCCGACAAGTTCTATAGTTGTAAGATGGAGGAAAATAGTTCTGTCAGTGAGCACATACTCAAGATGTCTGGGTTGCACAACCGTATGACCCAGCTGAATATTAACCTCCCTGATGAGGCAGTCATTGACAGAATCCTTCAGTCGCTCCCACCAAGCTACAAGAGCTTTGTGATGAACTACAATATGCAGGGGATGGTAAAGACCATTCCTGAAGTATTTTCTATGCTGAAGTCAGCAGAGGTTGAAATCAAGAAAGAACATCAAGTGTTGATCGTCAATAAGACCACTAAGTTCAAGAAGTGCAAGGGTAAAAAGAACTTCAAGAAGGACGGCAAAGAGGTTGCCGCGCCCGGTAAGCCAGTTGCCAGGAAGAAGTCAAAGAATGGACCCAAGCCTGAGACTGAGTGCTTTTATTGCAAGGGGAAGGGTCACTGGAAGCGGAACTGCCCCAAATACTTAGCGGATAAGAAGGCCGGCAACACCAAAGGTATATTTGATATACATGTAATTGATGTGTGCCTTACCAGTACTCGTAGTAACTCCTGGGTATTTGATACCGGTGCCATTGCTCATATTTGTAACTCACAGCAGGAGCTGCGGAATAAACGGAGACTGGCGAAGGACGAGGTGACGATGCACGTCGGGAATGGTTCCAGAGTCGATGTGATCGCCGTCGGCACGCTGCCTCTACATTTACCTACGGGATTAGTTTTGAACCTTAATAATTGTTATTTAGTGCCAAGTTTGAGCATGAACATTGTATCTGGATCTCGTTTAATACGAGATGGCTACTCATTTAAGTCTGAGAATAATGGTTGTTCGATTTATATGAGAGATATGTTTTATGGTCATGCTCCGATGGTCAATGGTTTATTCTTAATGAATCTCGAGCGTAATATTACACATGTTCATAGTGTAGATGCCAAAAGATGTAAAGTTGATAACGATAGTCCCACATACTTGTGGCACTGCCGCCTTGGTCACATTGGTGTGAAGCGCATGAAGAAGCTCCATGCTGATGGACTTTTAGAGTCTCTTGATTATGAATCATTTGACACATGCGAACCATGCCTCATGGGAAAAATGACCAAGACTCCGTTCTCCGGAACAATGGAGCGAGCAACCAACTTGTTGGAAATCATACATACCGATGTGTGCGGTCCAATGAGCGTTGAGGCTCGCGGAGGATATCATTATGTTCTCACTCTCACTGATGACTTAAGTAGATATGGGTATGTCTACTTAATGAAACACAAGTATGAGACCTTTGAAAAGTTCAAGGAATTTCAGAATGAGGTGGAGAATCAACGTGACCGAATGATATAGTTCCTACAATCAGATCGTGGAGGAGAATATTTAAGTCACGAATTTGGCACACACTTAAGGAGATGTGGAATCGTTTCACAACTCACGCCGCCTGGAACACCTCAGCGAAACGGTGTGTCCGAACATCGTAATCGCACTCTATTAGATATGGTGCGGTCTATGATGTCTCTTACCGATTTACCGCTATCATTTTGGGGATACGCTCTAGAGACAGCTACATTCACTTTAAATAGGGCACCGTCTAAATCCATTGAGATGACACCGTATGAATTATGGTTTGGGAAGAAACCTAAGCTGTCGTTTCTAAAAGTTTGGGGATGCGATGCTTATGTCAAGAAACTTCAACCTGAAAAGCTCGAACCCAAGTCGGAAAAATGCGTCTTCATAGGATACCTAAGGAAACTGTAGGGTATACCTTCTACTTAAGATCCAAGGGCAAGATCTTTGTTGCCAAGAACGGATGCTTTCTGGAAAAAGAGTTTCTCTCGAAAGAAGTAAGTGGGAGGAAAGTAGAACTCAATGAAGTACTACCTCTCGAACGGGAAAGTGGTGCAGCTCAGGAAAATGTTCCTGTGATGCCCACACCAACTGAAGAGGAAACCAATGATGATGATCAAGGTACTTCGGATCAAGTTGCTACTGAACTTCGTAGGTCCACAAGGACACGTTCCGCACCAGAGTGGTACGGCAACCCTGTCCTGGAAATCATGTTGTTAGACAATGGTGAACCTTCGAACTATGAAGAAGCGATGGCGGGCCCAGATTCCAACAAATGGCTAGAAGCCATGAAATCCAAGATAGAATCCATGTATGAAAACAAAGTATGGACTTTGACTGACTTGCCCGATGATCGGCGAGCGATAGAAAACAAATGGATCTTTAAGAAGAAGACGGACGCGGATGGTAATGTCACCATCTATAAAGCTCGACTTGTCGCTAAGGGTTATCGACAAGTTCAAGGGATTGACTACGACGAGACATTCTCTCCCGTAGCGAAGCTTAAGTCCGTCCGAATCATGTTATCAATTGCCGCATGCTATAATTATGAGATATGGCAGATGGACGTCAAAACGGCATTCCTTAACGGGCATCTTAAGGAAGAGCTGTATATGATGCAGCCGGAAGGTTTTGTCGATCCTAAGAACGCTAACAAAGTATGCAAGCTCTAGCGATCCATTTATGGGCTAGTGCAAGCATCTCGGAGTTGGAATATTCGCTTTGATGAGATGATCAAAGCGTTTGGGTTTATGCAGACTTATGGAGAAGCCTGCGTTTATAAGAAAGTGAGTGGGATCTCTGTAGCATTTCTCATATTATATGTGGATGACATACTCTTGATGGGAAATAATATAGAATTTCTGCACAGCATTAAGGCCTACTTGAACAAATGTTTTTCAATGAAGGACCTTGGAGAAGCTGCTTATATATTAGGCATCAAGATCTATAGAGATAGATCGAGACGCCTCATAGGTCTTTCACAAAGCACATACCTTGATAAGATTTTGAAAAAGTTCAAAATGGATGAGTCCAAGAAAGGGTTCTTGCCTATGTTACAAGATGTGAGATTGAGCTCAGCTCAGTCACCGACCACGGCAAAAGATAAAGAAGAGATGAGTGTCATCCCCTATGCTTCAGCCATAGAATCTATTATGTATGCCATGCTGTGTACCAGACCTGATGTAAACCTTGCCGTAAGTTTGGTAGCAAGATACCAGAGTAAACCCGGCAAGGAACACTAGACATCGGTCAAGAATATCCTGAAGTACCTGAAAAGGACAAAGGACATGTTTCTCGTTTATGGAGGTGACGAAGAGCTCGTCATAAAGGGTTACGTCGACGCTAGCTTTGACACAGATCTGGATGACTCTAAGTCACAAACCGGATACGTGTATATGTTGAATGGTGGAGCAGTAAGCTGGTGCAGCTGCAAGCAGAGCGTTGTGGCGGGATCTACATGTGAAGCGGAGTACATGGCAGCCTCGGAGGCAGCGCATGAAGCTATTTGGGTGAAGGAGTTCATCACCGACCTAGGAGTCATACCCAATGCGTCGGGGCCAATTAAACTCTTCTGTGACAACACTGGAGCTATTGCCCTTGCCAAGGAGCCCAGGTTTCACAAGAAGACCAGGCACATCAAGCGTCGTTTCAACTCCATCCGTGAAAATGTTCAAGATGGAGACATAGAAATTTGCAAAGTACATACGGATCTGAATATCGCAGATCCGTTGACTAAACCTCTCTCGCGAGCAAAACATGATCAACACCAGAACTCTATGGGTGTTCGATTCATCACAATGTAACTAGATTAGTGACTCTAGTGCAAGTGGGAGACTGTTGGAAATATGCCCTAGAGGCAATAATAAAAGTGTTATTATTATATTTCTTTGTTCATGATAATAGTCTTTTATTCATGCTATAACTGTATTATCCGGAAATCGTAATACACGTGTGAATACATAGACCACAATATGTCCCTAGTAAGCCTCTAGTTGACTAGCTCGTTGTGATCAACAGATAGTCATGGTTTCCTGGCTATGGACATTGGATGTCGTTGATAACGGGATCACATCATTACGAGAATGATGTGATGGACAAGACCCAATCCTAAGCATAGCACAAAGGTTGGTTAGTTCGTTTGCTAGAGCTTTTCCAATGTCAAGTATCTCTTCCTTCGACGATGAGATCGTGTAACTCCTGGATACCGTAGGAATGCTTTGGGTGTATCAAACGTCACAACGTAACTGGGTGACTATAAAGGTGCACTACAGGTATCTCCGATAGTGTCTATTGGGTTGACACGGATCGAGACTGGGATTTGTCACTCCGTATGACGGAGAGGTATCTCTGGGCCCACTCGGTAATGCATCATCATAATGAGCTCAAGGTGACCAAGGTGTTGGCCACGGGATCATGCATTGCGGTACGAGTAAAGTGACTTGCCGGTAACGAGACTGAACAAGGTATTGGGATACCGACGATCGAGTCTCGGGCAAGTAACGTACCGATTGACAAAGGGAATTGTATACGGGGTTTGATCGAATCCTCGACATTGTGGTTCATCCGATGACTTCATCGAGGAGCTTGTAGGAGCCAACATGGGTATCCAGATCCCGCTGTTGGTTATTGACCGGAGAGTCTCGGTCATGTCTGCATGTCTCCCGAACCCGTAGGGTCTACACACTTAAGATTCGATGACGCTAGGGTTATCAGGAAGACAAGTATGTGATTACCGAATGTTGTTTGGAGTCCCGGATGAGATCTCGGACGTCACGAGGAGTTCCGGAATGGTCCGGAGGTAAAGTTTTATATATGGGAAGTTGTTAAACGGGCACCGGTAAGTTTCGGGGTCATACCGGTATTGTACCGGGACCACCGGAAAGGTTCCGGGGGTCCACCGGGAGGGACCACCCCTCCCGGGGGGCCACTTGGGCTGCGTAGCGATAGCAGCCAGCCCCTAGTGGGCTTGGCGCCCCCCCCTTGGGCCCATGCGCCTAGGGTTGGGGGGGAAACCCTAAAGGGGGCGCACCCCCCTTGCTTGGGGGGCAAGCCCCCCACCCCTTGGCCGCCGCCCCCCCTAGGGTTTTCCCTAGAGGGCCGGCCCTCCTTGCCCTTTCCCCTATATATAGAGGGGTGAGGGGAGGGCTGCAACACAACACAACTCAAGGCGCAGCCCCTCCCCTCCCCAACACCTCTCCTCCTCCGTACGTGCTCGGCGAAGCTCTGTCGGAATACTGCTGCACCAACTGCACCACGCCGTCGTGCTGCCCTTGGAGCTGCCTTCCTCAACCTCTCCTTCCTCCTTGCTGGATCAAGACGGAGGAGACGTCTCCCGTCCCGTACGTGTGTTGAACGCGGAGGTGCTGTCCGTTCAGCACTTGGACATCGGTGATCCGAATCACGTTCGAGTACGACTCCATCGTCACCATCCCCTTGACAAGCTTCCGCTCGTGATCTACAAGTGGTATGTAGATGCAAACTCTCTCCCTTGACTCGTTGCTTAGATGAACTCATAGATGGATCTTGGTGAAACCGTAGGAAAAATTTTAATTTTCTGCAACGTTCCCCAACAGTATGGACCAGGCGTCGTTCAAGCAAAGTTTTGCCTTGCCGGGAAGCAAACGACAGAAAAGCTAAGTTGCCAAAGTTTGAGCAATCAGTTTTTAAATTTTTGAGTTATCTTCCTCGAACGACCCTGCTTTGTATGGGAAACATGTGCGTGGAGGAACCAACTCGTGGCTAGTTGCGCCCTTACTTTGTTTCGAGTCCGCTCAACAACTTAAGTGTGCTGCATCTAGTCGCGACAAGGTTTCTTGTCGGAAGCAGCGCCGCCAGCAGGCTGCTGAAGTTCTGCACTCAGTGCTCGCGGCTCGGGTGCCTGCGCCGACAAGTTCCCTAGAAGCGTAGGGTAAAAACATACAAAGGAAGAAGTCTAGTAGAGGAAATAACTTAGCAATTGATAACAGAAATAAAGTTATATTACAAGATAACTTGTCGCAGCTCTAATAGACTGTTTTCATAACATGATTACGGAGCGAGATTCGGCGTGGCCCAGTCCACATGTGCCCATGCCCTGTCTTGGGCCTGGCCCAACAGCGCTCGGCACCGTGTCTGTCCCAGGCCCGGGGGCTCCTGTCGGTGTACTAGAATAGGGGTACCCTAGTACCCCGAACTTGTGCACGGGCAGTTGCAGCACCCCGCGGCAAGGCTTGCCGGGCTAACACCAAGATCCTCCGTGGTTCCCTTGGAGCCATTCAAGAACAAAGTATTTAAGATCAGGAGACAAGGCCCCGGCAAGAGGAGCTTGCCGGGAAGGCCAACCAAGGCACTTCAAGGAACTTGCCGCGACGCGCCACGTGCTCTGGCAAGGGAACAAGGCCCCGGCAAGAGGAGCTTGCCGGGAAGACCAACCAAGGTACCTCGAGGCCCAGTGAGCGACAAGCCTCCGGACCCGACAAGATAACGGCAACGGCAAGGCGCTTGCCGCGGCAGGCGGCCACTCTGTGCCCACGCTCCAGCGCATCCACCAACGTGTCGCTCTGGGGGCCTCTCCAGGCGCACGTGGCGGGAGGCTGTGCAGCCAGCGGTGCGTAGTGGCATGCGAAGCTGACAAGATCGCCATCGTGGCGAACGGTGGCGCCCCTAACGGTCCTTTTCTGCACTGTTTGGGTGACTCAGACGGGCATTTAATGCCCTTGTCCCCTGCCGTCAGAGTTAGGTAGGGTGCACTGTACAAGTAACTGTACCAACCACCTCACTTTTTACATTTGTACCCTTCTCTGCGTTGCCACCTGTCGGTGACCCCTTTAGCGTATAAAAGGAGGCCCATGCGCAACGTAGAGGGGGTTCGGTTCGGTTCGACTGGTTCGTGAAGTTTGACTCATTCGTAACCCAGAAAAACACTACGCTCTCTCTCTAGAGCAAGAACACAAGATAATACAACTAGACAAGCAGTAGTAGGAGTGTTATCTCTCCGGAGAGCTCCAAAGCTGGGTAAACTGCTCGTGTGCTTCGCCTCGATCTGCTCTTCGTGCGATCTCCACCCCCCGCCGAACCGAAAGGGGCCCGGTCCGTCGGCCCCATAGGTGTTCGTGGATCAGTTTCCCCCGACAGTTGGTTTGGAATCAAAACTCAAAAGAAATTAGGTACTTTGTTTGTAAATCACCTAGGTCCAAAATAAAAGACAGAAATAGTTTTGGGGATAAAATAAATAGAATAAAAATCAAAAATGGGTTGAACTTGCTGGGATTGGACATTATACTTGACCCAAGGTGGAGGGAGGGGTTTTGGAAGAAATATTTAACATGAGGCATGGTAAAAGGGAATGGTTTGAACAAAAATAATAATTTCAAAAACCCAAAGGATTTTTAATTAAAAAAATTCCAAAATTAATTGTGATGAGTCAACCCAATGGAAAGCCTTCAAAACCAAACATCAAGGTTGATGATGACCCAAAATAAAAAAATTGTCATAAGAGAAACTTTTGAGAAGGAGAGCCCTTTTTAGAATGATTTTAAATAGCCTCCTTCAAATAAAAAAAATTAAAAACCAAATCAAATTTTTTGGAGTGTCACAGCCCCCCACCCTCGTGGGCCCCTCGGGCGTCCACCGACCTACTTCTTGCTCCTATATAAACCCATGTACCCCGAAAACATCCGAAGCGACCATGAAAAACTATTTCCACCACCGTAACCTTCTGTATCCATGAGATCCCATCTTGGAGCCTTCGCCGGTGCTCCACCGGAGGGGGAATCGATCATGGAGGGCCTCTACATCATCTCCAAGGCCTCTCTGATGAGTTCTTAGTAGTTTACCACAGACCTTCGGGTCCATAGTTATTAGATAGATGGCTTCTTCTCTCTCTTTGAATCTCAATACAAAGTTCTCCCCGATCTTCTTGGAGATCTATTCGATGTAACTCTTTTTGCGGTGTGTTTGTCGTGATCCGATGAATTGTGGGTTTATGATCAAGTTTATCTATGAGAAATATTTGAATCTCCTCTGAATTCTTTTATGTGTGATTAAGTTATCTTTGCAAGTCTCTTCGAATTATCAGTTTGGTGTGGCCTACTAGATTGATCTTTCTTGCAATGGGAGAAGTGCTTAGCTTTGGGTTCAATCTTGCGGTGTCCTTTCCCAGTGACAGTAGCGGTAGCAAGGCACGTATTGTATTGTTGCCATCGAGGATAAAAAGATGGGGTTTATATCATATTGCATGAGTTTATCACTCTACATCATGTCATCTTTCTTAATGCGTTACTCTGTTCTTTATGAACTTAATACTCTGGATGCATGCTGGATAGCGGTCGATGTGTGGAGTAATAGTAGTAGATGCAGGCAGGAGTCGGTCTACTTGTCACGGACGTGATGCCTATATACATGATCATGCCTAGATAATCTCATAATTATTCGCTTTTCTATCAATTGCTCGACAGTAATTTGTTCACCCACCGTAATACTTATGCTATCTTGAGAGAAGCCACTAGTGAAACCTATGGCCCCTGGGTCTATCTCTTATCATATAAGCTTTCAATCTACTTTTATTTGCATCTTTACTTTTTCTATCTATATCATAAAATACCAAAAATATATTTATCTTATCATATTATCTCTATCAGATCTCACTTTCGCAAGTGGCCTTGAAAGGATTGACAACCCCTTTATTGCGTTGGTTGCAAGTTCTTTTTTGTTTGTGTAGGTGCGTGGGACTTTTGAAGAGCCTCCTACTGGATTGATACCTTGGTTCTCAAAAACTAAGGGAAATACTTACGCTACTATTGCTGCATCACCCTTTCCTCTTCAAGGAAAACCAATGCAAGCTCAAGACGTAGCAAAGGCCAAGTGATGGGGATTGTTTGTAGAGCGGTGGGTGGCATATGGCTTTGGTTGGCGAAAAGCTGGCATCCAACGCAACGTTGGACAAGGTCCTGTGCATCTGTTCGGGCCGTCGGCCAATAGAAACCTGTACGGAAGGCCTTGCTTACAAGGGACCGAGCCGCGACGTGGTGACCACCGAGACCGGCATGAATTTTAGCCAAGACTCCAGCTTCCATGTGTCGAGTGAATACGAGAGGTCGGGGTATTTTTGCACATATCACCCTGACCATGTACAAAGGCGTCTATTTAAAGAGATTGGATTTTTAGATCCACTCCACACCAAGCGAGAAATCCTCAGAGCTTGCTAGGAGAAACCATTCCAACATGGATAGCATTCCCAGCTCTTCCTCCTGTCCCCACGGCCCCGGAAAAGATGACTTGGAGAAGTGTTCCGTATCCCACAATCGAGTAGTGAAGCTGCAGACACTGGGATTTCTTCCCCCCGCGGATCTAGTCCCCGTTTGAGCAGGATTGACTTCCTTCGATGGCGAGGCTCAGGTGGAGAATTTCCCCAATTCATCCAGGGGGACGAGTGTGCTTCGTTCTGTACTTCTTGAGAGGCATTGGATTTCATATCCACCCGTTCCTCCGAGGTCTTCTGGAGTATTATGGCCTCCAACTGCATAATTTCACTCCTGCCTCCATCCTGCACATCGCGGGTTACGTTGCTCTTTGTGATCTATTCTTGGGTTCTGAGGCCCATTTTGAATTATGAAGGAAACCATTCTGCCTCGTCCCTCGCATCCAAAAGGGATCAATATTTGAAGTGAGCGAAGCCGAAGTATGGCGCATCGTCGGGACCGGATACCTGTCCAGCACGTCGAAGAAGGCATCCGAAGAGTAGCCTTCTGAATGGTTCTATATCAAAGACGTCGCCCTTCCCGGCCCAATCCGAATGGGTCTTCCCAAATTCTCAAGCATTCCGTTGAAGAAACGCCAAGCTGGCGCCCTCGGAGCCTCAAGGAGGAAGATAGTGCAGAAGTCCGTCGATTGATGAGCAAGATAAAGACGCTCGCATAGTCCGGATTATCAATAGTCGAGGTAATGGCGACTTCTATAGTATGACGGGTTCAGCCGCTAAAATACCAAAGGCTTCCCATGTGGCCCTATTATGGGGAAGATGACGCCTCCCGCTGTGGTCGGAAGGGTCCAGACACGCCCGCCGCTTTGGCAAAAATACTGGCCGAATTATACAAAGGGGAGAAAGAGGAATTCATTCATATTAAGCGTCGAGATGGATTTCCCATGTACAATCCTCCTAGCTCAGTGAGTTCCAATCCCACTACTCTATTCAGTCTACTCTCTGAGCCACTTTCCATGGACATTAATCCGTCCATTTGTAACAGGAACGGACGAAGATCACCAAGGGGCTCCACAGCCCCGCCCCACAGCCAGAGGACTACAACCAGGACCTTGACCCCGGATTCAAAGAGGATCCACATAGATTCGTGGAGCTTGAGGATGGGGTGTTTTATCAGGCGAGCCATGATGGCACGGAAGTGGCCATCACCGCCGACTATCGCTGTCTTCTCCCTGTGTCACACGTAAGTAATCAGGAGACATTTCCTCCGAAAGAGCTTCCTCCCACCTCACCCACCGCACTAACACGTGCTGCAAAGGGGAGGCGCTCGACGCGCCATCTTGCACCAGAGGCGACTCCAAAGAGAGCAGCGCCTGCACCGGGCAAGCTTTCGAAGAGGAAGGCAAGCGAAGACGCATCGGAGCCATCATCAAAGAGGTACGGCTTTGTAAATATGCCCTTTGGTGGTCACATCCAACTGTGACATTATCCATTCGTGTCTTATCAGAAAAAGCATTCGCCAGACTATGTCCGGGAGTCCTATCCGTCATACTCCCAACACCCAGGTTCCATCCCCTGCCGTAACGACGAGGGCTGATACGGGAGTGCCGCCGTATTGTCCTTTGGCACAGGATTAGGATGATGTGTCCATCAAAAACTAAGAAGTCAAGAGCGCCATGAACCATCGATGCCGGAGGGCCGCTCTTCGTGACCCCAGCTTTACAACAGAGGCATTCAATGCCTTCAGCTCGGGTGATGCGTACATCCGAGCTGCTCGAGATGGGCTTGACAGAGCTATAGACCAATATTTGAAAGATATGCGGGTGAGCTCACATTATATACCAGTAGCCCCCGAGACTTTAAGCAGTTGATTCAGCTGATTTATGGATCATTGTAAAACCAGGTGCTTACTGAGAAGAACAACCTGTTGTCTCAAGAGCTGGAAGAGTGTCGTACCCAGCTAGCTTCTGCGATAGGTGAACTGGAGAAATCCAAGAAGGTATCGCCTGGTAATGTGTCCCTCCATCGAGAAAAACTGAAGTATATACCAGCAATGCTAACGTAGTTGCATATCTTTAAGCAGGATTGTCAGATCATCCGACAGAAGCACCGGAAGTGGAACAAGCGGGTGAACCAGAAGCCAAAAGGCAACTGGCCGCGGGCGAACGTATACTGAAACCCAGCTAGTCAAAGAACTGAAAGATGTGCAAGCCTAGCTTGCTGACTCCGTGAAGGAAAATAAGAGGCTGCAAGGCGGCATATTTAGTATGTGTTCCAACTAACCTCCGTGTAATGTGGCGAGGAAAGGTACTGACAGAGTTATGTCTGTAGGTATGCTGGCCGGCCGTCCTGAAGAGGAGATGTCTGGATCTTCGGGCGATCTGCTAAAAGAGCTGTCACAAATGCACGAGAGAGCTCGGCAGGCGATGCAAAGTATCGCCAAAGCCTTATGGCCATCCGCCTCCCCTCCAGGAAGTATGGAGGATCTTGTACAACTATCAAGGGAGCGCGGCGGCGCTTCCGATTATGGAAGATACCAGCCTGCCGAGAAGGTGCGCGAGAGGCCTGGGCCATGGTGAAAACATGGTATAATAAGCTCGATCATATGACCTGGGTCGGACCTTTAGGGTCACATGGAAAAGAAATTCCTGTTAATTTGGTATATGACCAGGTAAAAGTAGCCGCCAAGTATTCCCAACAGGATTGTAAGCTAGATAGCATGTTAGATGACATAGAGGAGGAAGTTTTTGAGTCCAAGTGACTATGTACTTCAATTGAAAAATTTGTCCCTAGCCGGATTGTAAAACAAATGTCATGGCGGACCTTTTTTCTTCGGCCTCTGGACCCGAAGGTGCGGAGTGTTTTCGAATACCCGCTCGGTAATATAGACTGGGGTATGCGTGGAAACCAGGCGTAGGGGTCATAGTTGCTTGAACAGACAAGTATCCAGCTAGCTATGTTATATTACATTCGTGATTGTAAGAAGCATCTTCTAGAGAGAATAGTTCCGTTTAGGGTCCCTTTCCCTGCGTGAACATGCATTAACGTGCATGTCTGAACTATGATTGAAAAATCACAACATACATAACATCTGGGGGTTCATAGTGCAATGAATCAAAAACATCTTTAGTCCTTCGACCAAATATTCCCTTAAGAAGGCTAGCTTTCGGCTTCACCCAGTCCGAGGTACACATCTGGAAGACCCGGAAGTAACAATCGCAGAGATGCTCCCTTTATGCCCTAGCCGAACTAACGTGAATGTAGGGCATAAGCATAGGAGCCAGGCAACCCAGCTTGGCCAAAACATAAGTCATGTCGATGCATATAATGGCGAAGAAAAGGCACATACAAGGAAAACACACATGTGTGGTGAGCTTAATGCTCACAAAATAACAATAATAATAATAATAAGCATCTGTACAAGTATCCCCCAGGTATAATGGACATACGTATTTGAGGATGTGTACGTCGTAGGTGCACGGTTTAGCCGCAGAAGATCTTTAAGGCTAAAAGAAAAGGAAAGGTGAAAAGAGAGGAAAAAATAAATGAATAAATAATGAAAATAAAAAGGGGGAAGGAGGAGAACGAAGAATTCGGTGCTAGGGATAGAATCTTTGGAGTCTGGCCACGTTCCTTGGGTTCAGCTCTAGGCGATTGTCTGATGCATCACGCAGGCGGTATGCTCCTCCAGTGTGAAATTCGTCAATGATGAAGGGACCCTCCTACTTGGGCTTGAGTTTGTCCTTTTTCTTCTCCGGCAAGCGTAGAACGAGTTCGCCAACATTATAAGACTTGGCCCGTACTTCTCTGCTTTGATATTTGTGGGTTGTTGTTGATAAAATGCAGAACGGGCTTTTGCGACGTCGCGCTCCTCCTCCAAGGCATCTATGTTGTCCTGTCGATCAAGCTTGGCCTCTCTCTCTTCATACATGCGGACTTGAGGTGAGTCATGAATAATGTCGCAGGGTAACACAGTCTCTGCGACGTACACCATGAAGAAAGGTGTATATCCGGTAGTGCGGTTGGGCGTGGTCCGCAGCCCCTAGAGTACGGAGTCGAGCTCCTCTACCCAGTGCTTTTCTGATTCTTTCAAAGACCGCACTAGTCTGGGCTTAATACCGCTCATAATAAGACCATTGGCTCGTTCAACTTGACCGTTTGTTTGCGGGTGATAGACGGAGGCGTAATCAAGCTTAATGTCCAGATTAGCACACTAGGATTTCACCTCATCGGCTGTGAAATTGGAGCCGTTATTGGTGATGATGTTGTGTGGAACACCGTAACGGTGCACAACACCAGATATGAAGTCTATCACTTGTCCGACTTTGGCCGTTTTAGCTGGTTTGGCCTCTATCCACTTAGTGAATTTATCCACCATGACCAACAAATATTTTTTCTTATGGCTTCCTCCTTTAAGGAGTCCGACCATATCAAGCCCCCAGACCAGAAAAGGCCAAGTGATGGGGATTGTTTGTAGAGCGGTAGGTGGCATATGGCTTTGGTTGGTGAAAAGCTGGCATCCAACGGAACGTTGGACAAGGTCATGTTCATCTACTCGTGCCTTCGGCTAATACAAACCTGTACGAAAGGCCTTGCTTACAAGGGCCCGAGCTGCAGCGTGGTGACCATCGAGACTGGCATTAATTTAAGCCAAGAGCTGCCACCCTTCTTCCTCGGAGATACATTTTGAAGTACTCCGGTAGCGCTTTTCTTATAGAGTTATCTATCGTGAACCTTGTAGGCTTTCAAGTGCTGGACAATGCGGCATGCCTCATTCTGATACTCAGGGAGTTCTCGCCTATTAAGGTAGGCCAAGAAGGGTTCAGTCCATGGGGCAATGACTGCCATGATAAGATGTGCCGACGGTGTTATTTCGATGGCTGAGCCCCCGATAATATCGGTGTGTTCGGAATCTGGGGTTATAATCGGATCCGGACTGGTGTTGCCGCTCTCCCTTTGCCACACCACGGATGGCTTGAAAAGCCTTTCTAGAAATATGTTAGGTGGGATGGGGTCGCGCTTGGCGCCGATGCGAGCAAGGAGATCCGCCGCTTGATTACTTTCTCGAGCCAGATGATGTAACTCGAGCACCTCAAATCGAGCCGACATTTTGAGAACGGCGTTACGGTAAGCCGCCATCTTCGGATCTTTGGCATCAAAACTTCCATTTATTTGAGATATTGCAATGTTTGAATCCCCACGCACTTCCAGGCGTTGTATGCCCATGGAGACAGCCATCCGAAGACCATGCAGTAAGGCCTCGTATTCGGCTGCATTGTTGGAGTCTGTGTTTAATATTTGGAGTACGTATTGAACTGTATGTCCAGTTGGGGATGTTAGGACAACGCCTGCCCATAAGCCCGCCAGCATTTTGGAGCCGTCAAAGTGCATGACCAAGTTGGAATATGTGCCGCACTCTTTATGGAGTTCGGCCTCTGTCCACTTGGCGACGAAGTCGGACAGTACTTGGGATATAATGGCCCGGCGCGGTCTATATATTATGTCGAATGGGACGAGCTCAATGGCATCACGGTTGTTTAATATGTCATCATGGTAATCCGGCCCGTGGCATCACGGTTGTTTAATATGTCATTGAGTGGTACTTCGGAGGCCACCGTGATTGAGCACTCTTGAAAGTAGTGTCGTAGCTTCTGGGATGCCATGACGACCGCGTATGCTATTTTTTGATAATGAGGGTACCTGAATTTGCATGGTGTGAGGATAGTGGATACGTAGTATATTGTCTTATGAAGCGGGAATTTGTGTCCGTCCTCCTTTCATTCAATGACGAGCATCGCACTCACGACCTCTTGTGTTGCCGATATGTATAATAACATGGGTTCGCCGATGTTTGGTGTGGCCAGGATTGGGTTGCTGACTAAAAGAACCTTTATTTCTTCCAGTCTAGCCGTTGCTGAGTCCGTCCACTCGAAGTGATCGGTACATCGGAGAAGGCGATAAAGGGGCAATGCTTTTTCTCCTAATCTAGAAATAAAGCGGCTTAAAGATGCCACACATCCGGCTAGTTTTGGGACTTATTTAAGGTCTGTTGGCGTAGCCAAATGTGACAAAGCTTGGATTTTAGTTGGGTTCGCCTCAATTCCACTATTGGAAACAATGAAGCCCAGCAGTTTTCCAGCGGGAACACCGAAAACACACTTTTCCCGATTGAGCTTGATGTCATATCCACGGAGATTGTCAAATGTGAGATGTGGAATGTCTATGAATGACTCGACGTGCCTAGTTTTGATGACGATGTCATCTACATAGGCTTCAAATGTCTTGCCGATCTGTTTCTCCAGGCATGTTTGAATCATGCGTTGGTAGGTGGCGCCGGCGTTTTTAAGTTGGAAGGGCATAGTGTTGAAGCAGAACGACCCATATGGGGTAATGAATGCTTTTTTGACTTGGTGGGACTCCTTCATTTTGATTTTATGGTATCCGGAGTATGCGTCGAGGAAACACAGTGAGTCATGTCCGGCTGTAACATTAATAATCTGATCGATGCGAGGAAGGGGGAAGGGATCCTTAGGGAAGGCCTTGTTGAGGTCTTTGAAATCGACACATAGGCGCCAGGATTTATACTTCTTTGGTACCAGCACCAGGTTTGTTAGCCAGTCTGGGTGTTTTATTTCTCTAATGAATCCGGCCTCGAGTAACTTGGCTAGCTCCTCCCCCATAGCTTGTCGTTTGGGCTCGGAAAAGTGTCATAGTGTTTGCTTGACCGACTTAAATCCCTTCAGTATGTTTAGGTTGTGTTCAGCCAACCTGCGTGGGATCCTTGGCATATCAGAAGGGTGCCAGGTGAATATGTCCCAGTTTTCACGTAGGAACGCTTGTAGTGCGGCGTCAACCGTTGGGTCCAGCTGTGCCCCGATGTATTCTTTCTTCTTGGGGTCCGTCGGGTGGACTTGAAATTCGACTATTTCATCTGCTGGTTTAAAGGACGTGGATTTGGGTCGCTTGTCTAGGATCACGTCGTCCCTATCCATAGTGGAGCATAGTGCGGTTAACTCTTCGACCGCGAGGGCTTCAGACAACGCCTCGAGGGCCAGGGCTACGGTTTTGTTTTAAGCGCGGAGTGTTGTGTCCGGATCACTGACAAGAGGAATAATTCCATTGGGCCTGGGCGTCTTGAGCTTCATGTACCCATAATGAGGGATGGCTTGGAAGCGTGCAAATGCATCTCGCCCTAATAAGGCGTGATATCCAGTATTAAAAGGGGCTATCTGGAAGGGTATCTCCTTGGACCGATAATTCTCCGGTGTGCCGAATACCACGTCGATTGTGATTTTTCCCGTGCATCGCGCCTCCCGACTAGGAATGATTCCTCGGAAGGTTGTGCTACTTTGCTCATTGTGGATCCTGTCTCTTTCCATTTTGTTGAGGGTTTCCTTGTAAATGAGGTTTAGTCCGCTGCCACCGTCCATGAGCACTTTGGTAAGCCTAAAGCCATCCACGATTGGACTGAGGACCAAGGCGGCTGGTGCCCGAACTGTCCTGAATTTTGGTTCATCATCGGCATTGAAAGTTATGGCCGTGTTGTCCCAGGGGTTTATTGCTGCTACTTGGCAGACTTCGGTGAGGCCGTGGAGTACCCTTTTGCGCCTATTGTTTGAGGTGAACGTATCATAGACTGACAATACTCCAAGGTCGTCTCCTTCCGTGGGGTATTGTTCTGCAGTATTTTTGGTGAGGAGATCCTGGATAAAGGGGTCCTCGGATGGCCGGACTATGTAGCATGGGCTGGACTATGTAGCGTGTCAAAACCGGCGTCTAAGGTAGGGGGTCCCAAACCATGCGTCTAAGGTTGATGGTAATAGGAGTCGGGGTACACGGTGTTTAGCCAGGTTCGGGCCCTCTCTATGGAGGTAATACCCTACTTCCTGCTTGATTGATCTTGATGAATATGAGTATTACAAGAGTTGATCTACCACGAGATTGTGATGGCTAAAACCCTAGAAGTCTAGCATGTATGATTATGATTGCCTCTACGGACTAAACCCTCCGGTTTATATAGACACCGGAGGGGACTAGGGTTGTACAAAGTCGGTTACAGAGAAAGTAATCTTCATATCCGGGTGCGAAGCTTGCCTTCCAGGCCAAGGAGAGTCCCATCCGGACAGGGGAGAGAGTCTTTTGTCTTGTATCTTCACGGCCCAATAGTTCGACCCACGCTACATAGTCCGGCTATCCGAGGACCCCTTAATCCAGGACTCCCTCATTATCCCCTGAACCAGGCTTCAATGACGAGGTGTCCGGCGTGCGAAATGTCTTCGGCATTGCAAGGAAGGTTCCTTCTACGAATACTCCAAAATAGTCTTTGAACACAGGAATTGTGTCCAGCTCTGCAAAACAAATTCCACACACAACCGCAGAGAGTATAGTATTTCACGAGTCCAATCCGCTCACAATTTTTTGTAGCGTGACATCACGTCACTGCCCGGCCATTATTTTGAACCATTTTTTAGCCTGCCGCTCCATATTCCGAGATGCGGTTTCATTGGCACATCTTGTCAAAGCAGAGATCGTGTCCCCTTATCGTGGGATTCTCATCAATATGAGCATGGGTAACCCAACCATTCTATTGGCATGATTCCTTAGGAATAGGCAGGTTTTAAGGCCTAGGAGGGGGCGTTTGATATTCATCGCTTTTATAAAGGGGCTAAGATTCGTCTATTCTCCTTTATGCCAACCCTTTCCTCAACCTCTCCCACCTCAAGTACCAGTACCCAAGGTTCAATTTAATCGCTTCACACTTCCCAGTCATGTCCAGACCCAGCCCTTAAGGCCGGTGGGTGGCTTCCTCTATGACAGAGGAGGATATTGCAAAGCTCCTGGCGGAAAGATACCTGACCGCGGAAATCCCCCACAGGCTTCCTGCTCAAGGGCAGGTTATTCCTACTCCCAGATCCGGCGAGAGGGTCGTATTCATCTCCCACGTCCACCGAGGGCTAGGGTTCGCTCTTCATCCCTCCGTCCAAGGGCTCATGTTCTATTACGGGCTAGATTTTCACGATCTATCTCCGGACTCCTTTTTTCACGTCTCCACGTTCATTATCATGTGCGAGGCCTTCCTCCGTATTTCCCCACACTTCGGCTTGTGTCTCAAGACCTTTAATGTGAAGCCGAAGGTAGTCGACAGGAAACAACTGGAGTGCGGTGGTGCTGCTATGAGCAAACTCACCAATACTCCTTGGCCAAAAGGCTCCTTCACAGAAACTTCCAACCTATGGCAGCGGGAGTGGTTTTACATCACTGAACCCCGTGGTACCAAGTGGGCGCTACACCTGCGTTCTGATCTGGCCCTCCGTTACGGCTTGCATCATGGATTAATAAGGGGCTGGAGTGGGGATCAATTGATGAAGTGCAGACGCTGCAAAGCCACATTCGGAGCCTCATTGTAAAGGACTTTGGTCTTATCAACGTAATCGAAGTAATGCTAGTCCGTCGGGTCCTACCATGCTAGCGACGGCCTCTCTGCATGTGGGAGTTCAGTATAGAAGGACCACGCACCCTTCAGCACTTCTTCGGCATGACGCTCAAAGGAATGTGGAAATTATTCTTCGGGACACGAAAACAGTGGACAAATACTATAGAGGACATCGGCGTTGACTGCAACCATCCGGATACCTCGGTAAGCACTCGGCTCCTGAACACAGCTTAGTTAAATTTCTCATAACAATATCCTGAGAAAACCATACTTGGCCAGGGCTGGATAAAGAAGGCGGAGATAATTAGGTGTTCGGCCCCTCTTCCTGAAGACTCAGCTGATCCGTATTAACAAGGATGCTGGTTCCGGCACCATATCAAGTGTCGGCGAAGGAAGACAAGGAGGAGAGCAAGAAGGCCCAGGGTGGCCCCCATTCTAGAGGTATGCTAGGCACCTCATTCGGGAGATTGGAACTCCCTCTTCCAAAGATGAAAATGAAGGAGAAACTGACATCGCTTCTCCCCATGGGAAGAAGAGGACCGCCACCAAAGACTTGAAGATAAAGGCTTCTAAGCGAGGCAAGATATCCCTGTCAGGGGATTCTGGTTCGGGAGGCGATGTTGTCACACAATTCCTCCATAAGGACAAGCCCTTAGCTGAATCGTAAGTGAACAAGGGTGTCTTAAACATATCCCGTTCTTTCCTAGTTGCATGGGTAATATTTATAATATATGTTTGCAGTCCGACATGCAGCCTTCATCAACAGTCCTCCTCCTCGTGGGATCTTCTTCCAGAGATTATGGAGAGCGAGACGCCTCCATAGATCTCCCCACCCAATAGGGCAGACGACCCTAAGGTGTCGTCTCGGAGGATCTCTCTCGATCAACAAGTGGTGCTAGGGACAATGAAGACTAGGCCCGAAGGTGACACTTCGGTCGTCCAGGGCCCGGGGTGTGCGGCCCCTATGTGGACCAACAATAAAGGCCCCGGACTATCCGATTTACAGCCAAAGACGACTCTAAGCTGGAGTAAACATATTCCCTTGAAGGGATTCCATACCCCTATAGTTGCTTCCAGGGATCTGGAGGCGCTGGATACATTGATGGACATATTGCGGCATGCACCCGTCTCAGAAGAACATCATACCTTGATGGGTACGGTGGTTGAGAGAGTTTTGTCCACGAAAAGCGGTTTGAATGAAGCCTTTACGGGCCTGCTAAGAGGCTTCGAGGTATGTAATTTAATATTTTCAATTGTGCTATAAACGCAAAATGTGCCTATGTATAGATAGTAGCCCCATAGACTCTCGTTGGCATCCAAAGGGAGGTGATCAGAGGATCAAGAAAGATATGCCCAGGAAATAATCTGACTAATTCGAACACAGGCTGTTACATCCCTGGCGACTGCCCAAGCTATAGAGGTTGCAGATCTAAAGCAGAAACTTGATGTGGCGGATGATGACATCATGCTTATTAACATGCGGCTCGACGAGGCGCAAGGTACCACTTTGGGGCAGTCAATATATGCAAATACTATAATATGAGCATGACACTGAGAATCGTATACTGAGATATGCATAACTGCAGATAGTGCCGCCGCAGTTGAGACCCTTCCGGTTGAGCTTGCCTGGGCCATGGAGCAAGCCAGGCTGAGTAATGCGGCTACCAAAAAGGCAGCTGCTAAATTAAAGGCCGAACTGGCTGCTCGGCACCAATGCAAGGAGAGAATATCTACTATGACACTTGAGCTAAAGGATGACACTAGCCGATGCGAATTTCTCAAGAAAGATAACAAAACCAGAGCGGCCGATCTTGACAAGGCCTTACAAGAGGCGAGGGAAGCACGGTCCGAGTCTAGAGCGGCTCGGGAGGAGATCCGACAAGCTGGGGAGATTGCAGCTGGTAAGCCCTTCTTATAACAAACTAAATTCGGCGATCCAAAGTATGCCCTGCTTAATCAAATGTGGAGTTATCCAGACGCATTTTTGGACTTGCTGAAGAGTGTCTCTGATGCGACGCAGTTTTTCCAAGCGCAAGAAGGACATGCTACGGAAAAGCTTTTCTGGTCCCAATTCAGCATGCCAAAGTGTCTGCTGTTGCTGAACGAACAGATGGCCCAGTGGGCCGAGCTCCACAAGATATCTGGATCTGCCATGAAGGACGTCGTGGTCCAGCTGTGGCCGACTGAGCCAATTCCAAATAGTTATTTCGGTTTGGTGCAGCGACTTGTTGATGCGGCGCCGCGTATCGACGCCGTTAGGCGGTCAACATGCATAGAAGGTGCACGGATGGCCTTTGCCTGCGTTAAGACATACTGGGCGAAGATGAAGGCCACCGGTATTGCAGCCAAAAGTCCACCCAAGGGCAAGGACTATCACACGCCAGAGCATTATTTTGAGGATGTCCTAGAGGGTGTGCCCACTTGATAGAGGGTCAATGCTCAAAAGATATTATGTTCAAGTGAAATGTACCAAATATGTAAAAACAATATTATGATATATTAGGGCTATGTTTTTTATAATTTTGCCTAAAAAGTTTTTGATGCCTCCTATGCGGCCGTTTTTTTGTATAATCTGAAAGTTTACCAGTCGTCGGCTTCGGCCCCCTCGCATATAATGCGGGGGTGTTCAAAAAAGCACTTGATCACTCTTGACCCAACGTCTTGGTCTGTTAAGGAGGTGTCAATGTGGCGAACCAAGCAATCGGACTATAGGGCTTTAACACTTTCACTTAGCCATAGGAGTTTGACGGTGGGTCTATGATATAGCCCCTGGTATGTACGCGGTTATCCTAATACGGTGCGTTTACATACATGACCAGAAGAACGATCCTTCAGGTAATATGGAAGGAATCGCGAAGATTCCAGTGAGTCATCGAGTGGTTGACCAGCTCTCGCCGCATCATGATAGTCAGTTTTCGGCTTTCTCTACTGGGGTGCTCATCCAGACAAACTAGGACACAATCACAGTAGTTCTCCCTTTACTACCCTAGACGATAGAGTGGAACGTAAGGTAGTAAGTACAGGAGCCGGGCAACCCAACTATTAACCAAAGACATGATTCAGAGCTGATGCATATAAGGCCAAACTCGTGACGCCGAAGTGTGCTATAAAGCTGTTCGGACTTGCCCGCAACTAATATGTTGCCCTATCGATCCCCTGGCAATATATGTCGAGGCGCGTGCGTGAAGTAACCACAAAAGCAAAATTCAGTTCTTTGAGAAAAGCAAATACTGAATACGGGTTATGTTGACTAGCATCTGAATGATACGTCAAGCGCGATCTTTATAGATTATAATGCTACTATCAAGGCTATTTGACATGCGGGGTGTCGAAAATTGAGAAAAAGGGCACTTTACAGGTTTGAAATAAAGAGCGCGGTCTACAAAAAACATTTGGACCTCCTGTCGCACGTATGCGCTGCCTTGGTTAAAGGACTTTTCAGCAAATATAGTCACCTGTGGTAAAAGATAAAAAATGGTTAGAAAAAGAAAAAGACTATGAGAGTGCGGATAGTCTTATAGGTCTGTCCGCACTGTGCCTCCACCAGTGACCAGGGTATTTTAAGTGTATAATTATGTGCGCGGGACAGACTATGCGGCTATATGGGGCCGACGGCGGAGGCCGAACTGCTAATCCACCTCTCAGATTGATTAGTCCTGTCTAATGGAGACCGGCGGCTTGATGGCCGACGAAATGTGCGGCTTGATAAGGCCGCTTTGTACTTCGGCCGCAGTAGCCGTAGTATGCTCCTCTATACGGAGGGAGCATTCCGTATTTCCATTTATCATGATGGTGCCACATGGACCGGGCATCTTAAGTTGGAGATAGGTGTAATGTGGGACCGCATTAAAGCGAGCAAAAGCGGTACGCCCCGAGTAGTGCATGGCAGCTACTACGGGGCGGGACAATATCGAAGGTCAAGCCTTCGCTTTGAAAGTTGTTCAGCGAGCTGAAAACGACTTCCAATGTAATCTAGCCTGTGTAGTGAGCTTCTACGCTGGATATTGTTCCCTTGAAGGTAGTTGCGGTGGGCCTGATTCTTGAAGCATCAATGCCCATTTTGCGGACAGTATCTTGGTAGAGTAGATTAAGGCTACTACCGCTATCCATAAGGACTTTTGTGAGATGGAACCCATCGATAATTGGATCGAGGATGAGAGCTGCCAGACCTTCATGAAGGATACTGGCTGGGTGGTCCTTGCGATCAAAAGTGATCGGGCGGGCCGCCCATTGACTTAACTTTGGGGCGGCTGGCTCTATGGCGTTGGTGTCCCGTAGCGCGTGCTTTCAGACCCCCGTAGGGGTGTGCGTCATGTATAGCATGTTCACTGTCTTTACATTGGGGGGGGGAATTGCTTCTGAACCCCGGTCTTCGGTTGGCGAGTCTCTTCATCATCGCTGCCACTAGGCGGCCCCTTCACCTTGTGTTTGGCATTAAGCTTGCCGACTTGTTTAAAAACCCAACAACTCCTATTGGTGTGATTGGTTGGTTTAACGGCGGTGCCATGATGGCAGGGCCGATCCAATATCTTGTCTAAATTGGATGGTCCGTCTCTGTTTGCCTTGAATGGCTATTTCTGTTGACCGGGTTTGGAACCACTGAATCCGGACTTGACTGACGTGTCTTGCGTTCCTTCATTGTTATTGCGACGCGCGTGTTTATTGTGTCGTGGCTTGCCGTTGCCATCTCGAACTTCGGAATTACCCGGATCATTGGTGTTGTTGCTTCTACGAGCGAGCTAGTTGTCTTCTCCCGCACAAAAACGGGTCATCAGAGTGGTAAGGGCAGCCATGGATCTTGGTTTTTCTTGACCGAGGTGGCGGGCGAGCCACTCATCTCAGACGCTATGTTTAAAGGCCGCGAGGCCTTCAGCGTCCGGACAATCGACAATTTTGTTCTTTTTGATTAAGAACCTAGTCTAGAGATTCCTGGCAGACTCCCCGGGCTGCTGGATGATGTGACTTAGGTCATCAGCGTCTGGAGGCCGAACATATGTACCTTGGAAGTTATTGCGGAAGGCGTCTTCCAAGTCTTCCTAGCTGCCGACGGAGTTCTCAAGGAGGCTGTTTAGCCAGTGCCGCGCTGACCCCTTTAGTTTTAGTGGGAGGTATTTGATGGCGTGGAGGTCATCACCACGGACCATGTGGATATGGAGGAGGAAATCTTCAATCCATACTGCGGGTTCTGTTTTCCCATCATATGATTCGATGTTCACGGGTTTAAACCCTTTCGAGAATTCATGTTCCATTACTTCATCATTGAAGTAGAAGGGGTGTGCGGCGCCTCTATATCGGGCCAAGTCGCGACGTAGTCCGGATGGAGTTCGTCTGCGGTTTTCGGTCTGGGCGTGGTTATGTTTTTCACGTCCAGCTGGATGGCCATCGTCGCGCATCCAGGAACCCCCCCGTGATCCATAGATCGATCTGGTCTGACCTGCTCTGTTTTCCAGGTCATGCCGCAGGTCATATGTGTAACCCCGAGCTGTTGTGTCACTGTTTTTACAGCAAGGTAGTACAGACTGGTGTTTGGCTTGAGTTGCCACTTTGTCCCGGCCATCTGGTGGTCGGTCAGCCGTATTATGCGTTGGTAGGACGGGCTCCAGCGCCTCGTCATCGAATTGGGGTAACAATTTGTGTTTCGGGTAACTTTTGGTTGGGCGCTCGAGGTTGTATTCCTCTGCTGCCAGGACATTAGTCCATCTGTCATTTAGTATATCATGATCAGCTCGAAGTTGCTGCTGCTTCTTTTTCAGGTTCCTTGAAGTGGCTATTAGCCGACGCTTAAAGCGCTCCTAATCGACGGGCTCCTCAGGCACGATAAAGTCTTTGCCGCCGAGGCTCGCCTCATCCTCGGAGGGTGGAAGATAATTACCATCCTCCGAGTGTTTGTTAACGACCTATTCATTAGGGCTGACTTGCCCATCCTCCCAGTCATCCTGTTCGTAAGTTGGCTCAATGGGGTCTTTGTTGCCTTCGGCATCGTCTGGAGTATTATTTTCTCCTATGTCGGTATTGCTTTTTTTTCCACAGTGTGGTTTAGAGCGGCGCCGCTAACATCGGTGCTTTGGCTGTATCTCAGGAGGCTTATCCTCGACTGGATCCTTTTCATTGTCGCCGTTGTTCTCTTTGGGTGTATCCACCATGTATACGTCATTCGAGGAGGTTGTTGTCCAGCACCCTGTAAGCGGTGGTTTTTTGTGCCTGCTCCTCTCCAACATCGTCGTCCATACCGTTGATGTCTTCGGAGCCATAATCGAGCATGTCGGTTAAGCCTTCGACAATGGCTATGAAGTGGGCGGTGGGTGGGAAGCGGAATTCTCCGTCATCAGCTTCCAATCCAAACCGGATATAGCTCGGCTGAGAGTCCCTTGATAAGGAGAGGGGTTTTAATGAGTTTGGCACATTGCCTAAAGGTGAGTGTTGGAAGATGTCCGCGGAGCTAAATTCAATGATCGGCGCCTGATCAGGTTCGATGAGCGCGGATGCACGCGGTTTGGAACCTATCACCGGAGATGAATCCGAGGTTCCGGTGACACAGGACCCGCTCGAGGTTAGATCTGTGTGCGGCTCTAATGTCGCTGAGTCTGCGGCTTCTGCAGTGGGGTTGAGCTTCCCGTCCTTGGACGGTGCAATCTGCTCCGGATCTAGGGCCAAAGCAGTTACAGGTGCTATCTCCTTGGCACAGTCCGATGACAGATTTAGGTCATGTTCATCGTGGTGGCAAGGAGCGGCTGCCATGGGCTCGAATCTGCCGAAGATCTAGTCTCCGTGGATATCGGCAACGTAATTCAAACTTTCAAACCTGACCTGATGGCCAGGGGCATAGCTGTCAATCTGCTCTAGATGGCCAAGCGAGTTGGCTCGCATTGCGAAGCCGACGAATACGAAGATCTGTCCGGGGAGGAAAACCTCCCCCTGGACTACATTGTTGTATATGATTGACGGAGCCATCAAACCTTTTGGTGACGATGCAGCGGAACTCTCAATGGAAGCACCAATGTTGGTGTCAAAACCGGCGGATCTCGGGTAGGGGTCCGGAACAGTGCGTCTAAGGTTGATGGTAACAGGAGGCGGGGGACATGATGTTTACCCAGGTTCGGGCCCTCTCTATGGAGGTAATACCCTACTTCCTTCTTGATTGGTCTTGATGAATATGAGTATTACAAGAGTTGATCTACCACGAGATCGTGATGGCTAAAACACTAGAAGTCTAGCCTGTATGATTATGATTTCCTGTATGGACTAAGCCCTCCCGTTTATATAGACACCGGAGGGCACTAGGGTTGTACAAAGTCGGTTACAGTGAAAGGAACCTTCATATCCAGGTGCCAAGCTTGCCCTCCATGCCAAGGAGAGTCCCATACGGACACGGGAGAGAGTCTTCTGTCTTGTATCTTCACGGCCCAACAGTTTGGCCCACGCTACATAGTCCAGCCGTCCGAGGACCCCTTAACCCAAGACTCCCTTAGGCACCTCATCCCATTGCAAGATAAATAGATCAAGTTGGCCAAAAAACCCAAATATTGGAGAAGTAGTACGAGGCTATAAGAGATCAAAGAACTCAAATAACTTTCATGGATATAAAAAGATATAACTGATCATAAACTCAAAGTTCATCAGATCCCAACAAACACACTGCCCAAAGACTTACATCATATGGATATCAAAGAGATCATTGTATTAATAATCAAGAGAGAGAGAGAGATAGAGGAAGCCATCTAGCTACTAACTATGGACCTGAAGGTCTAAAAAGAACTACTCACGCATCATCGGATAGGCACCAATGGAAGTGGTGAACCCCTCCGTGATGGTGTCTAGATTGGATCTCGTGGTTCTGGACTCTGCGGCGGCTGGATGAAAATTTTGTCGACTCCTCTAGGGTTTCTGGAATATTGGGGTATTTATAGAGCAAAGAGTCGGTCCAGGGGACACCTGAGGTGGGCACAACAAACGAGGGCGCGCCTGGGCCTCCTAGCGTGCCCTGGTGGGTTGTCCCCTCCTCGGGACTCCCCCCAGGTGCAACCAAGGCCCGTTGTGTTCCTACTGGCCCATAAAAAATCATCCTAAATTGGTGTGGCATTTGGATCCCATCAGATATTGATTTGGTACGATGTAAAAAACAGCAACTATGTCAATAGGTTAGTACCAAATTTTTTTTATAAAATGACTATAAACTGATTATAAAACATCCAAGATTGATAATAAAACAACATGGAATAATCAAAAGTTATAGATATGTCGGAGACGTATTAGTCCTCCGGCAGCGGAGCTAGACAGTCGATCCGCTCCGCCTTTGTTGTCCAGCCCTGTGCGGAAAACAGGTGATAAGATCTCTATTGACTAAAACACCAACCGAATAGGTCTTCGAAAAAACTAATGATTACCTCTGAGGCCGGATTCTCGATGTAGAGCCCGATGTCCTCGGTCTTAATGGGACAGCTCTTATGGGCCTTGTAGAGCAACTTCCATATTTCTTTGTGCATAGTGCCGAAGAAGCGCTTCAGGGTCCGCGGCTCCTCTGGATTGCAATCCCACATGGGGAAGGCGCGACGTTGGCAGGGAAGGATGCGACAAAAGAGCATTATCTCAACCACGTTAGTAAGGCGGATGTTCATACCCAGCACATTGGTGATGCACTTCTGTAGCATCTTCACCTCCGTCTTGGACCCCCAATCAAGGCCCTTGGCAGTCCGTGAGGTAAGTCTTGTAGGGGGTACGGATTTGAACACAGGTATGGCCACCCAGTTGGCGTGGTGGGGTTCAGTGATGTAGAACCACTCCTGCTACCACACCTTGACATTCTCGATGAATGCCCCTTTGGGCCATGTGGCGTTGGGCAACTTTCTTACCATGGCCCCGCCACAATCTGCATGCTATCCATCGACGACCTTCGGCTTCAGATTGAGGACCTTAAACCATAGGCCGAAGTGTGGCGGGATGCGGAGCAGAGCCTCACACACGATGATAAACGTCGATATGTGGAGGAAGGAATTTGGGGCTAGATCGTGGAAATCTAGCCCGTAATAGAACATAAGGCCACAGACGAAGGAGTGGAGGGGAAACCCTAGCCCCCTAAGGAAATGGGGGAGGAACACAACCCTCTCGCCGGGCCCCGGAGTGGGGATGACTTGGTCCTTGTCGGGGAGCCTATGCGCGATGTTCGTGGACAGTTAGCCCGCAATTCGGATATCCTTCACGTCCTTCTCGGTGAAAGAGGAGGCCTCCCACTTTCCACTGGAGCTGGACCCCTGCATGGCTGGGGAGCGTGGTGGCGGTGGGAAAGATTGGAGCTTTTTTGCGTGCTGGAGCTTGGGGATTGGAAGACAGTGGCTATTAGAAGGCATGGGAAAAAAAGGAGAAGTTGATGTCCTCTTATAGATGGTGAAAATGCCAACCGTCTCCCTCTTAAGCCTCAAACCTCGCCTATTCCCAATAAGATCGTGTGCAAGGAGCGGTTGGTTACCCAAATCCCATTGTTCAGAATCCCATATAAGTGGGCACAATCTCTGTTTTGACAAGACGTGCCAATGGAGGCTCGACCTCGAAACAAAAAATGGGAAGTGTGAAAATGATTCAAAATACTGAAGAGTCAAGTGTGACCCATCGCTGAAAAAAGTTGTCAGTAAAAGACATTATCCTTGTTTTAACATCTTGCCTTCGTGGCCAAGGGTTGTATTGATTATGCACAGCCAGACAAGGTTCTTTTATAAGGGAAGCTGATGTATGATATTCAAGTTAAGGAACCTGCCTCGCAATGCCAAAGACAATTCGCATGCCGAACACATCGTCATTGAAGACTGGTTCAGGGGCTACTGAGGGAGTCCTGGACTAAGGGGTCCTCGGGCATCCGGTCTATTCGATATGGGCCGGACTGATGGGTCGTGAAGATAAAGGCAGGAGACCATCCCCCGTTTCTGGGTAGGACTCCTATATGCGTGAATGGCATGATTGGTGTCCGGATATGTTATTTCCTTTCCCTATGAAGCGACTCTATACAACCCTAGGCCCCTCCGATGTCTATATAAACCGGAGGGTTTATCTGTAGAGGCAATCATAATGTTCTTAGGCTAGACAAGCTAGGGTTTAGCCATTACGATCTCGAGGTAGATCAACTCTTGTGACCCCTATACTCATCGAATACAATCAAGCAGGACGTAGGGCTTTACCTCCTTTAAGAGGGCCCGAACCTGGGTAAGCACTGTGTCCCTCTGTCCATTGTTACCATTGATCCTTAGACGCGCATCTTGGCCCCCCCTACCCGAGATCTGCCGGTTTTGACACTGACACTTCCCTCGGCGACCCATGTGGCATGCCCGCTATTCGGGTGTCGTTCAGGGGAAGGGGCAATACGCGCGAGTGTGAGGTCCCTCTTTTCCATCCCGTCCCTTCGTCAGCAGTTGAGCCATCTTGGCCCTGGCGTCATCAATGTCGATGATTACCGCGCGATACTCGATCTAGTGTTTGCCCTGTTTCGGTTAATCCTGAGTGAAGCACATGTATGAATCCATTGGCTGATGCCTCGGCCCACATGCTACGGCAAGGCCATCTGCATGGACATGATCCGCACGACAACCGCCGCTTGACTATTTTGAAGGGGAAGGAGAATGGAAAGGACGGCCAGAAGGGCCCAAAACTTTACCCCACTACCCGCCAGGCACACCTGGTGTGTATCGGTCTCTACCGGGAACAAGAAAGCTAGCTTCTTTGCTTCTGCGCCTCCTAACATCACAAGCGTACCAAGTATGCGTGGCCCCACAGAGAGAAAAGGGACTGATAACAAAAAAAGCTAAGTCATGTCATCATTTTTGTTGATGCATTCTGATTTTTGTGTATGTTTACCCCTTTGGACTTTAGTAAGTGTTAGTACCATGAAAGCCTTTATGTGATGGAACCTTGGCCAGTTTCTTTGATTGCACCATCGTCCTGTCCCTAGCCATGATTGCAGGATGAGAGGCTGCGTCAACAGCTGCCTAGGAAAAATCTACCGAGTCGCACCGATGCCAAGATGAGTGTTAAGGGCCAGAACCTTACGATAATCGTGGCAATATGATACCGGCAGGCATCTGGAATAGACATAGGAATTGATCATGCGAACGCAAACATATAAAGTTCAAAGGGATAAACATGCATGTGAGATTCAACAAAGAATATTAGTTCCACGCAAACACAAGAGATATAGTGCCTAAACACAAAGCATACATCATGTTATATCATAGGATGACACAGGGGCAATAGCGGCTCGTTACTTGGTCTGGCGGCCGGGCGAAGCAGTTTCAACATGGAGGACCCTGGCGGCCCGAGAAGCGGCTTTATCCTTGGCTGCTGTGACATCGACACCCACTGGCAGCTTCCTGAATCCATCATCAAGATCGAGGTCCGGGTGGTGGCAGGCGATATTGCTCAAGACCATGAAGAGGGTGTCGTGGGCAAGCATTCAGGACTAGGTCGCGAAGCGCTCGACCCTGCCCTCTTTGTGCACCTTCAGCCTCTTGATCAACTCATTGAAGAAGAATCCTAGCTTGGCGCTTCAGACCTCATGCTTGCTGATCGAGAAAGTTGGGCCATCCATACCCATCGCCACAGCTTGAGCAGCAACACACTCGGCAACCTTGATCAGGCTATTGATCCAGAGGCTGACATGCTCGGACTGATTCTTCAGTTTAGCTTCCGCATCTTTCCGGAGATGCTTGGCGGTATCAAGATCCTTGGACAGCAGTTCTTGGCGGGATTCGGTGGACTCTGCCGCGCTCTCCAAGGAGTCGATCCTGTCCTTCATGTCGGCGATGGTGCTGTTGGTAGTATCGAGACTCTTGGTCTTGGAGGAGAGTTGCGAACGCACATCAGCCAAGAGAGATTTCGCCTTCCATGCTTCTTCTTTGAGAGCATCCACCTCCTTTGCGTTCTCGGAAAGATCTTCCGTCAACTTAGCCACCTGCTGGTCAAGATGAGCCTTGGCGGCAGATGCGGCAGCCAGGTCGTCAGTGAACTTCTTCAGTTGGGCGGCAGAGTCAGCGCGAATGGTGTCCAGGGTGGCTCCGTGCTTGACCTCTGGGTCCTTGGTGCGTTGGCACACAAGAGCCTCAGATTCTCATCCTTTGCGTGAAGAGTGGCTTCGATTTTCTCCTCCTGGAGAGAGATATCTTGCTCTCTGGCGTCCATGGATGCCTTGTGGTCCGCCAGGCATGCCTCGTGGGCCATGACATCTTCCCTCGTCATCAGGAGCGTCTCTTGCTGCCTCAGGAGCACCTTGAACTACTTATCACGCCACTCGTGCAGCTCCAAACATTTTTCCTTCAGCTTCTGGTTCACCCTGCTGGAAGACTCATGTCGTTCCTTGAGCGCCTGCCACTTTTGTTTGTGCCGGGCCTGCATCTCCTTCACACCCTCCGGCATAGACTCCAAGAAGGACAATTCCATTGCGACGGCACCTGAGTCGTCGGCCTCTCCAGCTTCCTTGTACAATAGTGCCAGGATGCATTGAAGCTCCTCATCAAGCTCCACGCTCGTCGTCAAGGACGGGCCGGGGGCTCCAATTCTAGGCAACGACAACACCATGGCCAGCGTGTTCGAGGAGGGTGGCGGAGTCTCCACAATGATCCCAGGGGAAGGAAGTGGATCCATGGTTTGGAGGGGAACTTTCACCTCCTCCACCACCTCCTTCTCCTCCGGGGCACCCTCCGAAGAATGCTCCACCACCGCCAAGGAATCGTGAGTGTTCTCGGCAACAAGGTCATGTCCCTCCACACCAGCAGTCTCAATGGCCTCATCCGCAGCAGCCCTTCCTATGTCAGCCGCCACCACCAATGGTTCTGGCTCTTTGCCTTGGGGTTCTGCGGATGAGGAGAACGGAGGACAACAAAGAAACATAAGTTTAAAGTGATGGAGAAAACAAAAGAAGTAATCAGGACAAGAAAGGAAAAGGACATAAGTGGAGTACCTGCAGAATTCTGGTGTGTAGGGACCTCAGTTTCCCCGGGAGTATCTGTTGCCAGACCATGCACTTCACCCCCTACCGCGGCAGCCGCGGCGGCTCTCTGCGCGGTTTCGTCCATGGAGGGCTCTGCCGGGGATTCTTCGACTCGGTCGGTGGAGGAGACATGCACCTCCAAGAAGGCTCGCCTTGCGTCGTCCCACCACCACCACCAGGAGAAAGAACCAAGCCCCCACTTCCGGTCCAAGGGCTGGACTAGGGGCTCGGCACAGGCTCCACCGCGCCGCTGTCCACCATGGTCGGGCTCTTCACGGTCTTCAGCGACCCAATGCACCGGAGTATCTTCCGGGGATGATGGATGAGGGTTTCCTTGTCCTCCTCCACTTCCCTGGCGGCAAAAGCAAAACAAGAGGTTAGTCAGCAAGGGTGATCAAGTATGCCAGAGCTATTTACAAAAGGAACAATCTTCCTTACTCTTCTTCAATAAGCATGGAGTTCAAGTTGAACTCCATAGGAGGCGAGGGCTCCCTTCCTCTCTTCGGAGGTGGAGAGGCGAATTCTGTGAAGAACTCGAGCCCGAACTAGAGCTAGAATCAACTTCCACATCCACTGATTGCCCGGCGGGGGAAGTCTTGATCTGGGTGAGGCGAGGGGATTGACGGAGTGCCACTTCCACCTTGGTGACCTTGGTGGTGGTCTTCTTCACCCTCTTAGAGGTTGTTACTGGATATGGGGCTGCCTCCCCCTGATTACCAGCGCGCCTACGGGGCCGCTGGTCCAAAACCGGCTCAGGGGCTTGAGACCCAGCCACAAGCCACTCTTGCTCAAGTTCTGCACCTCGCCAACCTCCTACTCCTCCTAATGCTTCGTTGCCACTGCGGCCAAGGCATCAAGCCTGACAAAGTTGTCCCCGGTAATCTCTTCCCCGACAACCCCTTCTGTGGCTTGCACCTTGCTAGCACCGTGAGAAGAACTTTCATCCTAAGCTTTCCCCTTGCCCTTCCAGGCCTTCGCAGCCCTTGCCACCTCCGCAAGGCGGGCCGCCTTGTCCTCCTCGACCCTCCTTAAGATATATGCCACCTCCACAAAGGAGGTGCGTTTGTACATCCCAGCCTCAACCTTGGTGGCCTTATCCACCAAGGTGCTCGACCACTGGAGCTCTTCATCAAAAGTGGTCAGTCGCCAATCATTTGTCACCCCATGAGCGTTGCAGTTCGGCATCCATTTCAGTATCTGATCTCGGGCTGAATTGACATTCAAAGGGATAAATAGTTGTCGGGAGTTTGAATAGCTCGAAGCGGCCAAAAAATTGGTCGCATAACCAGGCATGGCCATAAACTGACAAGTTGTTGGCCAATCCTGGGAGCAAGCTCATCCTGTCTGCAGCATTGCCATACAACCAGGCGGGTCTGTCCCTCTCTTGCAACAGCGAAATGCGATGGAGAAGAAAATCTGCCCCCACATGCTCAATGGTTAGCCCGACAGCCTTCAAATGGGAAATCCTGTAGATTGCTGGGTGTAACCTACCTTAAGTGAGGCCATAAGAGATCCATTCCTTGCCGCACTCAACATGTTCCATCCGTGCTTCATAGAAATCAGGGGCTTCCTTATCCTAGATGCAGCACCAATCCCCTCTCCACTCATCCCACCTTTCACGCTGCCTCCAAAGGGTATAATCCCAGAGTTTCCTTTCCACCCGCAACATCCAGCTAATGTTCCCATAGCGGTGGCCTTTGTTTTTGACTCGCGGAATAAAATAATGTTGGAACAGATCCACATTGGGGGAGATTTCGACGAAATTCTCGCACAAATGCGCGAAAATGGCCATGGTCGCCATTGCATTCGACGTGAAGTCAAGGAGGTGGAATCCATATATGGTCATGATCGCTTGAAAGAATTCGGAGGAGGGGGGATGGAGGCCACAGATGAATTAAGCACAGAAGAATCGACACGAGTCTGGCGGATCTTCCTCCCCCTCCGCAAAAACTTTAGGCGCTACATGCCCTTCCGGAATCGGCCTCCCGCATAGATATCCATACCTCGCTTGAAGAACTGGGCCGCTCAGGTTCGACGGAAGGAAGACGACATCTTCCCTCTGCTTCTTGTTTAGCTTCACTGCCCTCTTTATCCCCTCAGTGGCTACTTCCTTCACCACGACCCTATTCTTTCCTTTCTCTACGGGTTTCTTCCCCAATTTCGTGGCGGCGATGCGGAAAGAGAAAGGGGTCGGTAAGAAGGGCGGCGACAGACGGAAGGGAGGGAGGGGGATCGTCGCTTGGCTTGCAGAGGAAGATGATGGAACGGTGAAACGAGTGGAAGGTGAAACGTGTTGCTCTGCTTTTCCCTATTTTAAGGAGAGAAGTGCGGAACAAAGGAGCGACCCTTCAGGAAGTTACCATTTTACCTTAATTGCAATAGTCCCACGACCCCATGACGTGTAGTAATTGCGCAAAGTGGATGTTGGATTGACTAGTCGCCGTGGTGAATCAGGATGTGCAGCCCTCTCCTGCCACGTGTTCGTGCACTGTTTTGGGGCCTAACCCAACATGCCACACCGACATGTGCGGCTCAGGCCCGGGGGCTTATGTCGGGGAAAATAGACATGGGTATATATTTTTTCCCTGACTCGTGCACGGATGGCACTAGGCCATGCCATCGTACAATTGAACAAGATCTTCGAAGGACTAGCATGCAGAACAAGAGGACCAAGATCAAGCCAGAGAAGTAAGATACCACTAGGAGAAAATCCTCCCTTGTCGGGCAGACGAGCTTGGCAAGGGCGGAGCCACCCCCGGAAGAGAACATCCAAGACTTCCCGGCAGGGCCTGCCAGGACTCATAGAGGCAAGAAACATCTCACCAGCCATGACCCATGTTGTCAATCAGTGCGGTGTCAAGCCGCAAAGTGATTAAGTGGCAGCCATTCGCAACATGGCAGCCTCTTTCTACGGAAATACCAACAGACCACACCCGTTCTGCGACGTGTCAAGCAAGCAGGCGCGAACCTGGCAAAATAGCCCGGCAAGGCTTGCCGGGCGAGAAACAATGTGACGTTGAGTGGCGCATTTAATGCGCTCTGTCAGCCTGCAGAGTTAGGTATGATAGCACTGTTTGCTTTCTTATCAGTGCATAGTGACTGGTTTGCCATTGTGGTGTCCCCTTAATCTATAAAGTAGGCATGTGGCAACCGTAGTGAGGGTCAAAAGGTTGGACACCCACAGACTCATACACGTGTAGCCACTGCCGCCCTGGCCGGGCAAGTGTACTGCGCTCCACCACCATTCTTCCACCATCAATCCACCAAAGCAAGAGTGGGGTTTTATGATGTCTACTACGCAACCTTCTTCTTGTAGATGTTGTTGGGACTCCAAGTGCAGTGTTTGTAGGACAGTAGCAAATTTCCCTCAAGTGGATGACCTATGGTTTATCAATCCGTGGGAGGCGTAGGATGAAGATGGTCTCTATCAAACAACCCTGCAACCAAATAACAAAGAGTCTCTTGTGTCCCCAACACACCCAATACAATAGCAAATTGTATAGGTGCACTAGTTCGGCGAAGAGATGGTGATACAAGCGTAATATGGATGGTAGATATAGGTTTTTTTAATCTGAAAGTATAAAAAAAGCGAGGTAGCATGTACCAAAAGTGAGCAAAAACAGTATTGCAATGCTTCAAAACAAGGCCTATGGTTCATACTTTCACTAGTGCAAGTTCTCTCAACAAAGATAACATAATTGGATCGTATAACAATCCCTCAACATGCAACAAAGAGTAACTCCAAAGTCACTAATAGCCGAAAACAAACGAAGAGATTATTGTAGGGTACGAAAGCACGTCAAAGTTATTCTTTCTGATCGATCTATTGGGCTATTCCTATAAGTGTCACAAACAGCGCTAGAGTGTCACAAACACCTTAAGACACACATCACCAAAACCCCAATGTCACCTAGATACTCCAATGTCACCACAAGCATCCGTGGGTTTGATTATAGGATATGCATCACACAATCTCAGATTCATCTATTCAAACCAACACAAAGAACTTCAAAGAGTGCCCCAAAGTTTCTACCAGGGATTCAAAAGGAAAATGTGTGCCAACCCCTATGCATAAGTTCACAAGGTCACATAACCCGCAAGTTGATCACCAAAACATATATCAAGTGGATCACGTGAATATCCCATTGTCACCACAGATAAGCACATGCAATACATATATCAAGTGATATCAAATCCTTAAAGACTCAATCTGATAAGATAACTTCAAAGGGAAAACTCAATCCATTACAAGACGGTAGAGGGGAAGAAGCATCATAAGATCCAACTATAATAGAAAAGTTTGTGGTACATCAAGATCATGCCATATCAAGAACACAAGAGAGAGAGAGAGAGAGAGAGAGATCAAACACATAGCTCCGGGTACATACCCTCAGCCTCGAGGGTAACTACTCCCTCCTCGTCATGGAGAGTGCCGGGATGATGAATATGGCCACTAGTGATGGATCGCCCCTTCGGCAGGGTGCCAGAACAGGGCCCCAATTGGTTTTTGGTGGCTATAGAGGCTTGCAGTGGCGGAACTCCCGATCTTGGTTTCTATTTGGCGGTTTCTATATTTATACGAATTTTTGGCGTAAGTTTCACGTCAGGGGTCCCCGAGTCAGCCACGAGGTAGGGGGTGCGCCCAGGGGGGTAGGGCGCGCCCTCCACCCTCGTGGTTGACTCGGGACTCTTCTGGCCCAACTCTTTTGCTTTGAGGGCTTCTTCTGGTCCATAAAAAATCACCATAAATTTTTAGCTCATTTGGACTCCGTTTGATATTCCTTTTCTGTAAAACACAAAAATAAGGAAAAACAGAAACTGGATCTAGGCTCTAGGTTAATAGGTTAGTCCCAAAAATCATATAAAATAGCATATAAATGCATATAAAACATCCAAGATGGATAATATAATAGCATGGAACAATCAAAAATTATAGATACGTTGGAGGTGTATCATTTTAGGCCTCCCAGCGGCCCGAACCTGGGTAAAATTGCTCGTGTGATCTCTATTGTGCTGCCCCACGATCCTCTTCTCTTTGTGCAACATGGCATCCCCCTGCCGAACTAGCAAGGGACCCGTGGTCCCATAGGTGGTCGTGGTTTCCCGCGACACATTATTTCCCGACTTTATTTTTTTAATGGCGTGCCGTTCAGTTTTGAAGCACGACTAACTAGTACTATATGCAGAGAACATATAAACTACTCTACCACTACTCCACCTCTAGTACTAGTATCAAAAAGAAATATAGGCTAGAGCATTAGCGCTTGCTTGCTAAGGGCTGCCCACTTGATTCTCACACTATCACCCTCTCTACAGATCTAAAAAGACAGTGGTGCCCCTCTATCTCCCTCCTCACTGGTGGTCATAGATCCGATGGGGAAGAAAAGGATGTGCAGCATTGAAGGACTCATCATCGGCGAGCGAGGTCACACACTGACGACAAGGTTGTACTCTCAGACCTAGAGCTCGCGCGTGATGGCCCCTGTCTCCAAGCTCACTACCGTAGTGTGTGCGGAGGATGACAACCACGAGCGAAGCTACTTCCCACGGACCCTTAGGTATGCTACCTCTTTTCGAACCATACCCTTGTTCTATTGCCCCATCTGCCACATCGTAGCATGTGGATCTTTTTCCACTCCACCATCTCCCCAATTTGCTCTCCACTTCTCTGCTGGTCACGCACATGAAAACCTTAATTTGCACTATTAAAGGAAACCCTACGTCATGTAGAAAAATCCATGTCTGGTTTGAATAAGGAAAGGAAGGGAGAAAGTACTATCGAAGAGACTAGGTATCGAACCCGCATCTAGGTTGAAAAGGGGGAAATCAGTAGCTAAGGAATGAGTCTCGTGTCTCTTGGTGTAAAAAGGGTAGAAAGGCATGACAACGCAATAGAGAATGGCCAGGTCGATCGGTTTCTTGTCCTCACATAGGAAAAAGGTGGCTAAAGAGAACAAAAATGGGACGTAATCCACATATGCTGCCTGGATATTTCTTCCTCTGGGCAACCATCCCTCTCACACCACTCTATGCATCCGTGGAGGTACATCGTACTGGTGCACCCACTATCTGAATGGGCCTCCCATGCTCTTATTGCCACTTTTTGTTGTTAGTATAACGCCAGCGGTAAAGTCGAGCAATGCTACTGCTAAAGTGATGCCACATTTAAATAATGCCGCACTCAGTCTAATGCCACCGATAAATTTAAGCAATGCCCTTTAATGTCACTGGATTATTTCAGGGTTAGCTGTTAATTGTGGATGTATTAAAGATTTTTCAGCTAAGGCATTCTAATGTTGTTGCACAACCAGTATACTAACGATGAAACTTGTTACTACCTTCAGATTTTTGCATTGTTAATGCTTATAGATTACATACCTCACTTTCATGAGATAAGTCAATTTTTTTGTATAGTGTCACCAAATGCCAAGGTGTTGATGTCATTTTATTTTGGTTAAACTGCACAAAAAAATGATGAAGAGAATAGGAACGGTCAAGAGTGGGCACCTCCTCCTCTGTCTATTTTCTGGATTCGGTTGATCAAGTTTTTTATGTTTGCTCGATTATCAAGATTGGGATAGCAATTTTTCAAGTGCCCTCGAGTTCGGAATGATATTTACCTTGAAGGTACATGGTTTGCAAAAAATTGTATACTGTCATTAATTAATAATGCTAGTTACCTTCAGACTTTTGTATTTGGTTTAATGTTGTTGCACAACTAGTATGCCAGTGTCGAAACTTCTTACCTTTACATTTTGTACAGTTAATGCTTATAGAAATCTTCCAGTGCTAGCTTATGAAAATTTGTTCAGAAAAACCATTGTACTATACCCCGTAATAAAAGAAACTACTCTACTGTTGCACTAGCCACTGGATTAGTGTATATTTGTACTATTCGAATGGTGTTGCATTAGCGTATGGACATATATAAGGTGTGGCAAGCTCTCCCAGATATGTGCTCAAGAAAACTACTACCTGTTTTTCTAAATACTAGACATTTGAGTACTTTAAATTGAATTGCGAAAGCATCTTATATTAAGGAATAGAGGGTGTAGAGTTCACTCAAATTATGCCGGTAAAGCTAGTCACACCTTCTTAAAATTAATGTTCATTATGTTATCGGAGGAGGCCTGCATGTTTGTCTCTAATGCGCGTCCATTACATACCTGACATCATGACGTAATGGTAAGCCATTGCTTTTTGTACAGTGCCACTGAATTGTCAAGGTGGTGATGGCATTTTGTTTTAGTTGAACTGCACAAAATATGCTTAAAACAAGAGGAAAGGTCAGGAATGGCTCAATCTTTCAGAAAATACTATGTATGCCTTCCTGACATCATCTTTTGTTTCCTTATTTATTCCTTCAAAAAGGTGGTTAGAAACAGTCTTGCTACCAGTTCCCATTAAGAAATTGGAATGCTTATATTTGTGAGTCTATGCTTCAACCAGTGCCACTTTTATGGTAATCGTACTTTCAATATCTGTGCAAACAGGGTTGCTCGATTTTAGTGGAACTGCACAAAAAGTCCAAAGTGTTCAACATTAGGAGCATGTTTTCTTCCAAACCGTTATATCCAATTGGTAGCAGTATGAGTTGTTCATTATGAAGGTACATGGTTTGCTACCATCTTGATACTCTTTTTTTACTATCATTAGATAGTAATATTAGTGGTTTGCATGTGAATTAATTGGTAGGGTGGACCTACATTGGAGGTGCAGGACATGATTCAATGATTAGATGCTCAATTTCGGTTGTATCAATTTCACCTCTTCCATCATTGTGAACATGGATATCCTTGGTTTGATGAAGAATAGGTGCCATATTTCTGCTCTGTACCAGCAAACCAATTAAGTACGAAATTGTCCAGGGCAAAACATGATAGTATCAAATTGTCCAGTGTAACATATGACAGATGCTAAGCGGAAATGACTGGAAGAGAGGTGTTTAAACCGACAATACAAGGTTGGGTATACGTTTACTAGTTGCTTGATATTTATGCAGACAGATGTCTGCCCGTTGCTATTTGGCAAATAAACAAAGTGATCTCAATTTTGGTGGAACTACACAAGAGAATAGCATAGTCACTGCATGCAGTGCCATTTGAAAATACACACAGAAAGATTGGATAGTCACTTCATGGACTGCACAAAAGTAGTACTATACTATTTATTGGCCAACACTAAATGCTTCATTGCTTTGGTCAGATTATACAATGGGCATCATTTTGCCTAAGTTAAAGTTTGTATTCTGAAAATAGTCTTGCTGTGTGATCAAGAGAAGACCAAATCATATTTAGTCGATGTTCCTCCATCATGTGTGGTTCATTCTCATGGTTCCAGCTGTTGGTGAAACCACTTACGTTTGTAAGAGGAATTGTAGACTTCATAAAAAGATTTTTCTTTCACTCTATATTGAATGTTGCCCCAGAGAAGCATCCATGTTAGTAGCAAGAACCGATGTTTTTCTAGATCTTTGCTTTTGGAGCTACATATTTGTATATGATTTGTGAATATTGAGATGCATTAACATGTTGATCTTATGTATGGGATTCATACTAGTTGGTTGCGAATTTGGGCTACTAATGTGAACATATTACAATGCCAGGCTTGTGAGTCTCGTGTGAACATTTCGAACGGATCGGCTCTTACTACTGTGCACAACATGATCCTTATTTCTGTGTGCTCAGTGTTAACAAGTTACTAGCTGATGTCTACTATGCAGCTTTATTCTTTTAGACTCGTGTTGGGCCTCCAAGCACAAAGTTTTGTAGGACAGTAGAATTTTTTCCCTCAAGTGGATGACCTACGGTTTATCAATCCGCGTGAGGCGTAGGATGAAGATGGTCTCCCTCAAACAACCCTGCAACCAAATAACAAAGAGTCTCTTGTGTCCCCAACACACCCAATACAATGGCAAATTGTATAGGTGCACTAGTTCGGCGAAGAGATGGTGATAAAAGTGTAATATGGATAGTAGAAATATATTTTTATAATCTAATTAAATAAAAACAGCAAGGTAGCAATTGATAAAATTGAGCACAAACGGTATTGCAATGCTTGAAAATGAGGCCTAGGGTCCATACTTTTGCTAGTGCAATCTCTCAATAATGTTAATCTAATTGCATAATATAACCATCCTTCAACGTGCGATGAAGAATCACTCCAAGGTTATTATCTAGCGGACAACATAAGAAGAAATTGTTTGTAGGGTACGAAACCACCTTAAAATTATTCTTTCGGTTCGATCTACTCAAGAGTTTGTACTAAAATAACACAAAGTTATTCTATCTGTTCGATCTATCCAAGAGTTCGTACTAAAATAACACCATATGATATGCATCAACCAACTCTAATGTCACCTAGATACTTCAATGTCACCACAAGTATCCATGAGTTAATTATATGATACGCATCAAACAATTTCAGATTCATAAAACTCGATCCATCACAAAGAACCTCAAAGAGTGCCCCAAGATTTATACCGGAGAAACAAAGACAAGAGCGTGTGTCGACCCCTATGCATAGATTACCCCAATGTCACCTTGAGAATCCGCTAGTTGAGTGCCAAAATATATATTAAGTGAATCCATATGATACCCCATTGTCACCACGGGTATTCATATGCAAGACATATACCAAGTGCTCTCAAATCCATTAAAGTATTCAATCCGATAAAACGAAATCTCAAAGGGAAAACTCAATTCATCACAACAAGATACAGAGGGAGAAACACCATATGATCCAACTATATTAACAAAGCCCGTGATACATCAAGATTGTGACATCTCAAGAACACGAGAGAGAGATTAAACACATAGCTACTGGTACAAACCCTCAGCCCCGATGTTGGACTACTCACTCCTCATCATGGTGGCCACCGGGATGATGAAGATGGCCACCGGTGATGATCTCCCCCTCTGGCGGAGTGCTAGAACGGATATAGATTGGTTTTTCGTTTCTACAAAGGCTTGCGGTGGTGGAACTTCTGATCTAGGGTTGTTCTCGGGGTTTTTGGAATATTTGGCAATTTATAGGGCAAAGAGGCGGTGCGGCAGGCCACCAAGGTGGGCATAACCCACCAGGGCGCGCCTGGGCTCCCAGGCGCACCCAGGTGGGTTGTGCCCCCCTCGGGGCACCCCTTTGGTACTTCTCCGGCCCATCCTGGGTGTTCTAGTCCATAAAAATTCTCCAAAAACTTTTGTTGTGTTTGGACTCCGTTTGATATTGATTTCCTGCAAAGTGGAAAAACAAGCAAAAAACAGCAACTGGCACTGGGCACTATGTCAATAGGTTAGTCCCAAAAATTGATATAAAGTTTCTATAAAATGATTTTGAAACATCCAAGAATGATAATATAACAGCATGGAACAATAAAAAATTATAGATACATTGGAGATGTATCAGCATCCCCAAGCTTAATTCCTGCTCGTCCTCGGGTAGGTAAATGATAAAAACATAATTTTTGATGTGGAATGCTGCCTAGCATGTCCATCACATTCTTTTCTTTTGTAGCATGGAAATATGGACTTTTATATGGTTAAAAGCAATAGTCTTGTTTGGACATGAAGATTTCAATACTCAAGCATATCAACAATCAACCATGTCGAAGCAAGTTATCCCTAACCCATCATGCTCAATCATTGATCCATTAATGAAACACACTCGTGTATTAGCGACATCCAATGCTCAAGTATGATCATAGTGCCCCTTACTTGGTGCTTTATAAGAGAAGATGCAGACTCAAATAAAAATAAATTTTTATAAAGTAAATAGAGAGGCCCTTCGCAGAGGGAAGTACCGATTTGTAGATGTGCCAGAGCTCATAGAGGAAATTGAGAGATATTTTTTTTTTGAGTGGCATGCCTTTCTTGTCAACGAAAATGATCGAGTAGTTCCCAATACTTTCCATGCTAGATATATCATAGGCGGTTCCCAAACAGAAAAAAAAAGTTTATTCCTTTTTCCGCCATACTTTCACATTCCACGGCTAACCGAATCCACGGGTGCCGTCCATACCAACACTTTCCAAGGAATTTATTATTTGACAACATAAAGTAAATTCATTTTTCATTTCAGGACTGGGCATCCCTAATACCTTTGTCGTACTCATGTGCAATGACAAGTGAATAAACACTCATCTTGAGAATAAAACATCTAGCATGGAAACGTATCAGCCACCCCCTACCGTTTCATGAGTGGTATGAGCACACAAAAAGGAAATTCGTTTTGAAAATTAGAGATGGCACATACAAATTTGCTTAGAGCGGCACAGAAATACCGCATATAGGTAGGTATAGTCGACTCATATGGTAAAACTAGGTTTAAGGATTTTGGATGCACAAGTAGTATTCCTACTTAGAACAAGCGAAGGCTAGCAAAAAGATTGAGAAGTATCCAACCAAGAAAAGAAAAATCTCATAAGCAAGCATTAAACATAACTAACACAGAATAATGCACCACAAGTAGGATATAATTTCATTACATAACTATTGACTTTCGTTCTTGCATAGAGAATCCCAAACCTTAACACCAATATTCTTACTAAAGCACAATTACTAATCAACATGACTCACATATTATATCATCATATCACAAAACTATTGCAAAAAATCATGTTTAATTTGTACAATGATCTTCATGAAAGTTTTTATTATATTCCTCTTGAATAACTATTACTTAGGGACTAGTTTTATATGTTACAATTGCTTTTGACAATCTCAAATAAATTTAAGTGAAGGACATGAGCATAAAAAAATTCATCTCTCAGAATAATCTAAGTGAAGCATGAGAGTGAATGACCAACTACTCCGAAAAGATATAAGTGAAAATCAAACGAGTAGTTAAGTAAATGGGTAGCTATTTGAGGACTCTCTCTTATTTAAAAGTTTCATATCTAAGTATTTTGTTAAAACAACAAGAAAAACAAAATAAAATGACATTCCAAAGATAGCACACATCATGTGAAGAAGCAAAAACTTAGGCTCAACCGATAGTAACCAATAATTGCTGAAGAAGAAAGGTGGAATGCCTACCAGGGCATCCCCAAGCTTAAATACATGAGGCTTAGTGGAATATTAAGTTGGGATGCCTTGGGCATCCCAGGATTGAGCTTTTGTGTCTCCTTAATTCCTCGCATATCACGGTTTCCCTAAATCTCAAAAACCTCATCCACACAAAACTGAACAAGAACTCGTGAGATAAGTTAGTATAAATCAATGCAACCCCTTATCATTCTCTAATGTACCAAAACACTAAAACTATAATTTAACATTTCATACTAAATTCCCCTGCATAATTAATACTCCTTTCGTCAAATAGAATCATTACACAAGCAAACATATGCAAGCAATGCAAACATAAGAGCAATTTGTCTAAACAGGACAGTCTGTAGGTAATGCAATATTCATCATACTTCCCTACCTCTAAAAACTCTGAAAATTTACCACACTGTAGAAAATTTATTATATCTTACTATGCAAAAATTCAACAATTTATCACATTCTGACTTTTCTAGAGAAATTTTGCAACAGAAATAAAATTTCTGTTTTGAAACAGCAACATGTAGACTTGCAAAATAAGCATGGAAAAGGCTATCATTGCCACTTTTATTGAAATAAAAAATGCAAAACATTATTCTAAATAACAGGAAGCAAATTCTAACAAAATAAAATGACGCTCGAAGCAAAACACATATCATGTGATGAATGAAAACATAGCTTCAGGTGAGGTTACCGATAATGTTGGAGACGAAAGAGGGGATGCCTGCTGGGGCATCCCCAAGCTTAGTTGCTTGGTTCTTCCTTGAATATTACGTTGGGGTGCCTTGGGCATCCCCAATATTAGGGTCTTATCACTCCTTATTCTCCTCATATCAATATCTCACCCAAAACTTGGAAACATCAATCACACAAAACTTAACGGAACTTCGTGAGATAGGTTAGTATGATAAAGAGCAGACCATTCACTTTGGTACTATGAAATAGAAGATTCATAATTGTTCTCACACAATTCCTACTGTACCTTATCAATTCCACAACTTATATTGAGAAATATGAGCCATATAAAATACGAAATAAGCAAACTATGCATTGAAAACAGAATCTGTCAAAAACACAACAGTCTGCAATGATCTGGAAAACAACCGTACTTCTGCTACTTCAAAAATTCTGAAAAATTAGGACAACGTAGGGAATTTGTATATTATCACCTGTTAAATATTCAGTTCAAAAGAATGTTCCAGTGAATTTCTACAATTCCTGGACTGAGCGCAAAAGTTTCTGTTTTTGCACAGATTCAAGTCAACTATCATCCACACTGTCCCAGAGGCTTTACTTTTTTTATTGAAACAAAATCAATAAAACATGATTACTACAGTAGTGTAATCATGTGAACACACAAAAACAGTAGGTAAAAGCGTTGGGTTGTGTCCCAACAAGCGCTTTTCTTTAATGCCTTTTAGCTAGGCATTAAGATTTCAATGATCCTCACATAGAAGTAATGAATTGAAATACAAAGAGAGCATCATGAATCACATGGCAAGAAAATCTAAGTCTAACCCACTTCCTATGCATAGGTATTTTGTGATCAAACAAATTATGGGAACAAGAATCAACAAGCATAGGAAGGCAAAACAAGCATAACTTCGAAACTTTTAACATAAAGAGAGGAAACTTGGTATTATTGAGATATGAAAAAGCATAAGTTCCTCTCTCATAGTAATTTTCAGTGGCATCATGAATGAATTCAACAATATAACTTTCACATAAAGCATTCTTTTCATGATCCACAAGCATAGAATTTTTATTACTCTCCACACAAGCAAATTTATTCTCATGAATAGTAGTGGGAGCAAACTCAACAAAATAACTATCATGACACACTTGGTTGGCATAATCCAATTGAAAATTGAAATCATGATGACAAGTTTCATGGTTATCATTATTATTTATAGCATACAGGTCATCACCATAATTATCATAGATAGCAACTTTTTGTAAAAGTCAACTGAAACCTCTTCCGAAATAGTGGATTCATCACTAAATAAAGTCACGACCTCTCCAAATTCACTTTTATCATTATAATAAGATTCATTACCCTCCAAAATAGTGGGATCATTACCTAAAGTTGTAACTCTTACAAACCAACATTCATCATTGAAATCATCATAAATAGGAGGTATGCTACCATTATAACAAATTGGCACATCAAAACTTGGGGGAACAGAAATATCATCTTCATCAAACATAGCATCCCCAAGCTTATGGGTTTGTATATCATTAGCATCATGGATATTCAAAGAGTTCATACCAACAACATTGCAATCATGATCATTATTCAAATATTTTTTGTCAAACATTTTATAGATTTCTTCTTCTATCAATTGGGCACAAATTTCCTTTCCATCATTTTCACGAAAGACATTATAAAGATGAATAATATGATGCAACCTCGATTCTATTTTTTTGTAGTTCTCTTTTTATAAACGAAACTAGTGATAAAACAAGAAACTAAAAGATTCATTTGCAAGATCTAAAGATATACCTTCAAGCAGTCACCTCCCTGGCAACGGCGCTAGAAAAGAGCTTGATGTCTACTACGCAACTTTATCCTTGTAGACTCGTGTTGGGCCTACAAGCGCAGAATTCTGTAGGATAGTAGCAATTTTCCCTCAAGTGGATGACCTAAGGTTTATCAATCTGTGGGATGCGTAGGATGAAGATGGTCTCTCTCAAACAACCCTGCAACCAGATAACAAAGAGTCTCTTGTGTCCCCAACACACCCAATACTATGACAAATTGTATAGGTGCACTAGTTCGGCGAAGAGATGGTGATAAAAGTGTAATATGGTGTGGCACCCCGGCTCAGAGGAACCTAAACAACCCGTATTCCAGCCCAGAGATCAAGTCTTCTGGAATAAGACACTGCTTGGCATAGAATAAATCAGCTCTTTATTCCAACGTATCTATAACTTTTGATTGTTCCATGCTATTATATTACCCCTTTTAGATGTTTATGGGCTTTATTTTACACATTTATATCATTTTTGGGACTAACCTACTAACCGGAGGCCCAGCCCATATTGCTGTTTTTTTGCCTATTTCAGTATTTCGAAGAAAAGGAATATCAAACGGAGTCCAAACGGAATGAAACCTTCGGGAGCGTGATTTTTGGAACAAATCTGATCCGGAGAGCTTGGAGTGCAAGTCAAGAAGCTCCCGAGGGCCCCACGAGATAGGCCCCCCCTGTAGGGCATGCCCCCCTGTCTCGTGGGCCCCTCGGGCGGCCACCGACGTACTTCTTCCTCCTATATATACCTACGTACCACAAAAACATCAAGGAGCACCACAAAACACAATTTACACCACCGTAACCTTCTGTATCCACGAGATCTCATCTTGGAGCCTTCGCCGACACTCTGCCGGAGGGGGAATACCCCACGGAGGGCTTCTACATCAACATCCTTGCCCCTCTGATGAGTTGTGAGTAGTTTACCACAGACCTACGGGTCCATAGATATTAGCTAGATGGCTTCTTCTCTCTTTTTGGATCTCAATACAGTGTTCTCCCCCTCTCTTGTGGAAATCTATTCAATGTAAACTCTTTTTGTGGTGTGTTTGTCGAGATCCAATGAATTGTGAGTTTATGATCAAGTTTATCTATGAATAATATTTGAATCTTCTCTGAACTCTTTTATGTATGATTTAGTTATCTTTGCAAGTCTCTTCGAATTATCAGTTTGGTTTGGCCTACTAGATTGGTTCTTCTTGCCATGGGAGAAGTGCTTAGCTTTGGGTTCAATCTTGCGGTGTTCTTACCCAGTGACAGAAAGGGTTGCAAGACACGTATTGTATGGTTGCCATCGAGGATAACAAGATGGGTTTATATCATATTGCATGTGTTTATCTCTCTACATCATGTCATCTTGCTTAATGCGTTACTCTGTTCTTATGAACTTAATACTCTAGATGCAGGCAGGAGTCGGTCGATGTGTGGAGTAATAGTAGTAGATGCAGGCAGGAGTAGGTCTACTTGTTATGGACGTGATGCCTATATACATGATCATGCCTAGATAATCTCATAACTATGCGCTTTTCTATCAATTGCTCGACAGTAATTTGTTCACCCACTGTAATACCTATGCTATCTTGAGAGAAGCCTCTAGTGAAACCTATGGCCCCCGGGTCTATCTCTTATCATATTTGCTTTCAATCTACTTTTATTTGCATCTTTACTTTTTGAATCTATCTTACAAAATACCAAAAATATATTTATCTTATCATACTATCTTTATTAGATCTCACTTTCGCAAGTGGTCCTGAAGGGATTGACAACCCCTTTATTGCATTGGCTGCGAGTTCTCAGTTTGTTTGTCTAGGTGCATGGGACTTTTGAGGAGCCTCCTACTGGATTGATACCTTGGTTCTCAAAACTGAGGGAAATACTTATGCTACACTTTGCTGCATCACCCTCCCCTCTTCGAGGAAAACCAATGCAAGCTCAAGACGTAGCAAGAAGGATTTCTAGCGCCGTTGCCGGGGAGTTCTTCGCTCAAGTCAAGACATACCATGTACCCTTCACAAACCCATCTCCCTCGCATTTACATTATTTGCCATTTGCCTCTCGTTTTCCTCTCCCCCACTTCACCCTTGCCGTTTTATTCGCCCTCTCTTTCCCAATCTCCTCATCTCTTTCGCTTGCCCTTTTGTTTGCTCGTTTGGTTGGAATAGATGCTTATTTATTGCTAAACAGATAACCTAAGATCTATGGATCCTCATCCACTTGCTAATCTTTTTAAGAGATCCAATTATGATGAACCAATTTCTAGTGAGTTTTGTGCACTAGATTATCTTTATGAAACTTTGCTCAAAATTTGTGAATCTGAAAATTACGATGAAGAAATTTATGAAGAGATTCACGATAACTCCTTGAATAAAAAGCATGATTGCAATGATTTTCCTATAAATTCTCTTGATGTCAATTGTGCTAATAATATGCAAAACCCTAAGCTTGGGGATGCTAGTTTTGCTATGTCTACTACTTGTTTCAATGATCATGATTGGGGTGATTCTTCTTATAACCTTGAAAATTTATTTAAGCCCCATGATGAATATGAGATTGATAATAGTGTTTGCAATAATATTGAAAGTGGGTTTGGAAGAGTGTCAACTTTAGATCCCACATATTTGGAGTATGTTCAATCTTATGATATTTTTGATAAAAGTGGGTTCGGAAAGGTCATGACTTTAGTTAATGTTAATCCCACTATCTTGGAAGAGTGTCAACTTTGCATGTATGTGGATCATGTTGAGAATATGTTTTATGATAGCTATTTTGTTGAATTTGCCTATTATCCTACATGTAATTATTATGAGAGAGGAAAATATGGTCGTAGAAATGTTTATCTTATTAAATTACCTCTCGTCATGTTGAGATTGCTATCGTCTATTTCTTCTTCCTTGCGTATACTAGTTTTTGCTTGCCTTGCAAATTTGTTTGCTTATGATATGCCTATGCATAGGAAGTATGTTAGACTTAGATGTGTTCGTCACGTGTTTTATGACGCTCTCTTTGTGCTTGAATTCTTGTCTTTCATGTGAGCATATCATTGAAATCTCAATGCCTGGCTAAAAAAGGCTTTAAAGAAAAGCGTTTGTTGGGAGGAAACCCAATATTTTTCCTTGTTGTTATTTAATAAATCTTGCATCTACCTTATCTTTAGATGTGTTTTTATCTTTTAATTAGTGTTTGTGCCAAGTAGAACCTATAGGATAACCTACGATGATAGTTGATTTGATTCTGCTGAAAAACAGAAACTTGGCACGCACGAATATAATTTTGTTAAATCACAGGAATGTGCTTTCGCCTTGACTCGTTTTGCTGATGTTCAATAGACAAAGTTTCCAGGACTTCCTATTTTTGTAGGAATTTATAGTTCAAGAAGTTTGTGTTAGTGACAGATTGCTACAGACTGTTCTGTTTTTGACAGATTCTGTTTTTCGTGTGTTGTTTGCTTATTTCAATGCATCTATGGCTAGTAATTCAGTCTATGAACCATAAAGAAGTTGGAATACAGTAGGTTTAACACCAAAATAAATAAATAATGAGTTCATTGCAGTACCTTATGTGGTGGTTTTGTTTTCTTTCACTAACGGAGCTTATAAGATTTCCTGTTGAGTTTTGTGTTGTGAAGTTTTCTAGTTTTGGGTAAAGCTTTTATGGACTATGGAATAAAGGGTGGCAAGAGCCTAAGCTTGGGGATGCCCATGGCACCCCAAGATATTCAAGAATAGCCAAAATCCTAAGCTTGGGGATGCCCCGGGAAGGCATCCCCTCTTTTGTCTTCGTTCATTGGTAACTTTACTTGGAGCTATATTTTTATTCGCCACATGATATGTGATTTGCTTGGAGCGTCGTGTATTATACTAGTCTTTGCTTTTTAGTTTACCACAATCATCCTTGATGTACACACCTTTTGGGATAAGCCTATTTGATTAGAATTTGCTAGAATACTCTATGTGCTTCACTTATATCTTTTGAGCTTGATAGTTTTTGCTCTAGTGCTTCACTTATATCTTTTAGAGCACGGTGGTGTCTTAATTTTGAAGAAATTTCTAGTCTCTCATGCTTTAGTTATATCTTTTTGAGAGTCTTTTAGAACAGCATGGTATTTGCTATGGTCATAAAGTGGGTCCTAGAATGATGAGCATCCAAGTTGGGTATAATAAAAACTATCATAGAAAAGTGAATTGGATGCCATGATCAATTTGATACTTGATAATTGTTTTGAGATATGGAGGTAGTGATATTAAAGTCATGCTAGTTGGGTGATTATGAATTCAAAGAATGCTTGTGTTGAAGTTCGCAAATCCTGTAGCATGCACGTATGGTTAAAGTTGTGTAACAAATTTGAAACATGAAGTGTACTTGGCTTGTGCATCCTTATGAGTGGCGGTCGGGGACGAGCGATGGTCTTTTCCTACCAAACTATCCCCCTAGGAGCATGCGCGTAGTACTTGATTTTTATGACTTCTAAATTTTGCAATAAGTATATGAGTTCTTTTGACTAATGTTGAGTCCATGGATTATACGGACTTTTACCTTTCCACCTTTGCTAGCCTCTTTTGTACCGTGCATTGCCCTTTCTCACCTTGAGAGTTGGTGCAAACTTCGCCACTGCATCCAAACCCCGTGATACGATACGCTCTATCACACATAAACCTCCTTATATCTTCCTCAAAACAGCCACCATACCTACCTATTATGGCATTTCCATAGCCATGCCGAGATATATTGCCATGCAACTTTCCACCGTTCTTTTCATCATTTTCATGACATACTTTACTTTTGTCATATTGTCATTGCATGATCATGTAGTTGACATCGTATTTGTGGCAAACCCACCAAGCATTATTTTTCATACATGTCACTCTTTATTCATTGCACCATCCCGGTACACCGCCGGAGGCATTCATATAGAGTCATATCTTGTTCTAGTTTCGAGTTGTAATTCTTATGTTGTAATCAATAGAAGTGTGATGATCATCATTATTAGAACATTGCCCAAAGAAAAAAAAGAATAAAGGCCAAAAAAAAGAAAGGCCCAAAAAAGGAAAAGAAAAAGAAAAATAAAGAAAAAAGAAAAAAAGAAAACAAATAAAAAGGGCAATGTTACTATCTCTTTTTCCACACTTGTGCTTCAAAGTAGCACCTTGTTCTTCATGTAGTGAGTCTCATATATTGTGCTTCAAAGTAGCACCACGTTTTTCATATAGTGAGTCTCATAAGTTGTCTTTTTCTTACTAGTGGGAATTTTTCATTATAGAACTTGGCTTGTATATTCCTACGATGGGCTTCCTCAAATGCCCTAGGTCTTCGTGAGCAAGCAAGTTGGATGCACACCCACTAGTTTTCTTTTGTTGAGCATTCATTTATAGCTCTGGTGCATCCGTTGCATGGCAATCCCTACTCCTCATGTTGATATCAATTGATGGGCATCTCCATAGCCCGTTGATTATCCTCGTAAATGTGAGACTTTCTCTTTTTTTGTCTTCTCCACACAATCCCCATCATCATATTCTATTCCACCCATAGTGCTATATCCATGGCTCACGCTCATGTATTTCGTGAAGGTTGAAAAAGTTCGAGATTATTTAAGTATGAAACAATTGCTTGGCTTTTCATCGGGGGTATAGAAGTTTGGAACATCTTTGTGTGACGAAAATGAAGCATAGCCTAACTATATGATTTTGTAGGGATGAACTTTCTTTTGCCATGATATTTTGAGAAGACATGATTACTTCGATTAGTATGCTTGAAGTGTTACTATTTTTTATGTCAATATGAACTTTTATTTTGTATTCATTTGGATATGAACATTCATGCCACAATAAATAAAATTAAATTATGAATTATACTAGGTAGCATTCCACATAAAAAATTCTCTTTTTATCATTTACCTACTCGAGGACGAGCAAGAATTAAGCTTGGGGATGCTTGATACGTCTCCAACGTATCTATAATTTTTGGTTGTTCCGTGCTATTATATTACCCCTTTTAGATGTTTATGGGCTTTATTTTACACATTTATATCATTTTTGGGACTAACCTACTAACCGGAGGCCCAGCCCAAATTGCTGTTTTTTTGCCTATTTCAGTATTTCGAAGAAAAGGAATATCAAACGGAGTCCAAACGGAATGAAACCTTCGGGAGCGTGATTTTTGGAACAAATCTGATCCGGAGATCTTGGAGTGCAAGTCAAGAAGCTCCCGAGGGCCCCACGAGATAGGGGGCCGCGCCCCCCCCCCCTGCAGAGCGCACCCCCTGTCTCGTGGGCCCCTCGGGCGGCAACCGACCTACTTCTTCCTCCCATATATACCTACGTACCCCGAAAACATCCAGGAGCACCATGAAACACAATTTCCACCGCCGTAACCTTCTGTATCCGCGAGATCTCATCTTGGAGCCTTCGCCGACACTCTGCCGGAGGGGGAATCAACCATGGAGGGCTTGTACATCAACATCCTTGCCCCTCCGATGAGTTGTGAGTAGTTGACCACAGACCTACGGGTCCATAGTTATTAGCTAGATGGCTTGTTCTCTTTTTGGATCTCAGTACAGTGTTCTCCCCCTCTCTTGTGGAGATCTATTCGATGTAAACTCTTTTTGCGGTGTGTTTGTCGAGATATGATGAATTGTGGGTTTATGATCAAGTTTATCTATGAATAATATTTGAATCTTCTCTAAATTCTTTTATGTATGATTGAGTTATCTTTGCAAGTCTCTTCGAATTATCAGTTTAGTTTGGCCTACTAGATTGGTTCTTCTTGCCATGGGAGAAGTGCTTAGCTTTGGGTTCAATCTTGCGGTGTTCTTTCCCAGTGACAGAAAGGGTTGCAAGACACGTATTGTATTGTTGCCATCGAGGATAACAAGATGGCGTTTATATCATATTGCATGTGTTTATCCCTCTACATCATGTCATCTTGCTTAATGCGTTACTATGTTCTTATGAACTTAATACTCTAGATGCAGGCAGGAGTCAGTCGATGTGTGGAGTAATAGTAGTAGATGCAGGAAGGAGTCAGTCTACTTGTTATGGACGTGATGCCTATATACATGATCATGCCTAGATAATCTCATAACTATGCGCTTTTCTATCAATTGCTCGATAGTAATTTGTTCACCCACCGTAATACCTATGCTATCTTGAGAGAAGCCTCTAGTGAAACCTATGGCCCTCGGGTCTATCTCTTATCATATTTGCTTTCAATCTACTTTTATTTGCATCTATCTTACAAAATACCAAAAATGTATTTATCTTATCATACTATCTTTATTAGATCTCACTTTCGCAAGTGGCCATGGGCCCACGCCAGCCAAGCGCGGCAGAAGGGCCATTGCCAGGCCCACGCCAGCCAAGACTCCGCCGCCGTTCACATGCAGCTGCCGACCCAACTAGCTGAGTAGGCACCTGCATGGCAACACGCATCCCTTCATGGAGGCTCCACCACCGCGCCACCTCAGATGTCTGCCTGCCTACATGGCACCGCATGCACCGCTGGCCAGGGCGCGTGTCGAAGAGAGGAGGAGCGGTGACAGGAGGGACGGGCCTCGCCCCCACCCCCGATAAAGTGAAGGGACACCTAAGCCCCACATTAAATGCGCTTTGTCTTGTAATACCAACGATAAGCTCATAGCGCTGTAGAACTTCCCACCTCCTGTGTGCCATTGTGGCAGCCCCTTTCGCCTATAAAAGGAGGCCTATGGCGCACGAGGGAAGGATTCGACTCTTTCGAACCTCACAGCACCTAGAGCTAGTTCAAGAGCTCAAGAACACTAAATACCTCCACCAAAGCAGGATCGTAGGGTTTTACGCATCTTTGCGGCCCGAACCTGGGTAGATCGCTTTGTGTTGTCTACTAGTCCTGCTCTTCTCACGATCCACGTGCCCCGCAACCGTAGTAGGGATTCAAGTGATCCCATAGGTGTCGTTTCCTACCGACACAGACCCACGCGACCTGGGAATGATGCAGCCCTGAGGGCGCTCCCAGCTGAAATGAGCTCAAAAGATGTCACCTGATACCATTGTAGAGGGGGTGCCGGAGAAGCTGAAGATGCGTAGTGAAGAGGCCGATCCTCATGAGCCACCGGAGCCCTAAGCCTCGGGAGGCTCTAGTGGTCCAGGCGGTTCCTCAAGGACCATCTCCATATCCGCCAGGACTGCATGGTGCCTCGCCTCCTGAGCTGCCAGAATGCTCTGCAGATGACGCTGGTGAGTGGCAGTCGCATTCGGCAGACCGAAAGGCATGCGAACATAGCTGTGCGGCGGCCCCTCGCAGCGACCCACGCGCGAAGGCCAGGAGCGCTCCTGAGATGCGGCTCGGTTAAGCCCTGGGTAGTCAATGCAGACGCGCAGCCCGCCATCCTCGCCTGGATGGGGAGCTACGCCAGGTAGGCGGCGATTGCCGCGTATGACTCTTGATTCTTGAAGCTCCTGAGTGGTCTTGGTGAGGAACTCCTGAGGGTTGGGCCTTCCTTCCCCCTTGCCTTCCTGAGGGAAACGTGCTGCGAAGCACGCATCCAAGTGGTGCCCGAGCGCCTCCCTCGTGATCTTCACAAAGGCTGAGGCCCTCCAGAAGAGAGCCCCCGAGCCCTGCCCGAGGAGGGCACCGGGCGCGCCTTCCTATGCAATCGAGGGAGGCGCCCCTTGCATAGGCGCGAATCCTGACGCGACACCTCTAGAGAGGCCAACATCCTGAGGCCTTGAGTTGGGCGATGTCTTCTTCTTCTTGGGAACTGCCTCAGGAGGGTTCTCGCCACTGTTGTCTAGGTCCTCAATTGATGCAGCTTGGAAGGCACACTCGAGGGAGCACACCGCATCCTTCTCTTCACAGGGGACTATGATGATTCCGCCACTTCCCGGCATCTTGAGGACATTATAGCCATGGTGAGTCACCGCCATGAACTTGGCCAGGGCTGGATACCCGACGATGGCATTGTATGGCAGGCGAATGTGGGCAACATCGAAGTCGATGAGCTCGCTGCGGTAGTTCTTGCGCTGTCCGAAAGTGACAGGGAGGCAAACCTGCCCTGTTGGAGTAGTGGATCCATCAGTAACTCCTAAGAAAGGCTTGGTTGGCTGAAGTTGGTCATACGACACTTGGAGGTTGTTGAACGTCTCGACGGATAGAACGTTCAATCCTGCGCTGCCATCGATGAGGGTCCTGGTAACTTGCACATTGCTGATGACTAGGGAACAGAGCATTGGGAAGATACCAGCTATAGCCGCACCCTTGAGTTGATCCGCTGAGCTGAAAGTGATGGCGCACGTGGACCACCTGAGCAGGCGCGTGGCCTCGAGCTTGGGTAGGACTGCATTCACCTCGCAAACAAACTGCTTAAAGATGCGCTAAGACGCTGGGGCCTGGGCACTGCCCAGGATGCAAGCGATAGCACGTGGCTCCTGGAAGCCCCCAGCCCCCTCGTCCTAGTGGTGGTCATCATTCCTTCTTGGCGGTGGTGGTAGAGGAGGAAGGCCTGCGTTACCCTGTGGGCGATCCTCACGAGGCTGATCCCTCCAAGCGCCCTTGTGAGGCTGGACCTGCCAGTGATCCTCGCGAGGTCGGTCGCGGCACTCCTGGTGAGGGCCTCAGTCATCCCATCGTCCTCCACCTCTTCCTCCTCCTAGGCCATAGCCCCGGTCATTGTGCTCGGGGCGTCGACCGATGCGTCCTTCTCGAACGGCTCTGAGCTCCTAGCATTTTCTGGTGTTGTGGGTGTAGAGGTTGTGGTAGGCGCAAAATCGGCTACCCTTGGACGACTCTGGCTAGTCCCTGCCGCGCTTCGTGTCTGGTTCTGCCGCGAGTACGGCTGCTCCTTTGCACTTCACGTCCTTGGCCTTGGCTTTCTTCTCTTCTGGGTCAGCAGCTGGAAGCTAGAGGAGGGAGAGGCGCCCCTCCTCAGCTCGCGCGCACTTGGTCGCCAGGTTGAATAGCTCCAGAGATGTGCACAGATCCTCGTGGATGGCAAGCTCCTCCTTCATCTTGACGTCACGGACGCCATCGGAGAACGCTGAGATGATGGCCTCCTCAGTCACCTTGGGAATCTTGAGGCGAGCGCTGTGAAGCACTGGATGTACTTCTGCAGGGTCTCTCCAGGTTGCTGCTTGATGCGGTGGAGGTCACCCACGACCGGAGGGCGATCACGAGTGCCCTGGAAGTTGGCGATGAAACTGTCACACCCTGATTTTCATGCCACTACACTTAAGCTAACAATCATGATAAAATGTGGTTTGACAAAAACTTTTGAGTGTTTTGGACCTTGCCTTGATTGGTTTTTGTCTGTTGTTTGCAAGTGCTCTAAAAATAAAATAAATCCTCCAACTCTTATACTCCTTCTGCTTGATCCAAAAACCTTTCCCAATGATCATGCCATGTGTATAGTACATAGAAATAATTTCTTGCAAAAATAATTTGGCCAAATAGTATTTTCAAAAATTAGTTTTTCAAAAAACCCTGAATTGAGATTTGCACTGCAAGTACTTAATTAAGGGCTGTAAAAATCTTTACAAAAATATATTTGACTCCTATTAGATATAGGACACCCATAAACCACAAAAATATAATTTTAAAAGTTGTTTTCCTATTTTATTTAAAAGCTTTTTCTTAAGGACATAAATGGTCTTTAATAGGGAAAAATTATTTTATTGTTCTAAAAATATTTGACAAAAATCAGGGAAACTCAGTGGGCATATATTTCCCATATATAAGAGTTTCAACACATGGTCATGTTCAAAATATTGGACAAAACCTCCCAAAACCATTTCTGCCAATTTCAAGGATTTGAAATATTTCTACAGGAAATATTTTCACAAAAATCAAAGAAAATTCCGTCATGTCACAAAATCCATATTTGGTGATCTTGCCAAGTCTCATGTCTTGGATAACAAGATAACATCATCAAATCCCCTCAAAACCATTTCTGTCCATTTTGAAGTTTGAGAAACTTTACATTGCCAAACATTCCCAAATGTTCTCAAACCTTGTGAACATTCTCAAAATGTTCTAATTATACATCTAGGCGAAGTGGCACAAGTTGGAGAACAAGTTAACTTGATCAAAGTGCCCGAAGACCCTTCGTGTCCAGAACCAAATTTGAACAACTCTACATTGGAAACTTTCTCCTTTTGATCTCAACTTTTGTGGGCATGTTCAGAACCTCAAATGATGAAACTACACCAAGTGGTGCATCAAGGAGAATTGATTTGCATGACTAAATCTTGGTAAAGCCATTTCTGCTAATTTCTAGGGTTTACCAAAGTTGCATTATCAACTTCCTCCAAATGAGCTCCAACTTGGTGATCAACCCCATTTCTATATGACACTTGATCCTGTTAATCTTCATATCATTTGGAATCCATTTGCTTGCCCAAACCACCATCAAACACCTTCTGGCAGAAATTTAAAATGCATGTTTTGGCCATTTCCACTAATCTCCATGAGCTAAGCTTTCTCCCACAGCATCATCTGGTCCTCCTCTAACCCCTGCATGTTTCCCTGCCCGAGGAGCCATAATTATGGGGGTGAAAAGCTCCTTTTCCCTCTCTGAACAGCACCATTTCTCTCTCTCTCAACCTCCCTCCTCACTCCAGTGGATCCCCAGGGCATCCAATGCCATTGTCACATTGTTTACTCCCACCTGCAGCTGCCAGACACAAGTGGGCGCGTGAGGACGCGAGGGAAAGCCACGGGTGTCGGCCATTTGCGCGCTCTGGAGCACATCAGCGTGCTCCCGACCATTGACACGGCGCTCCCGACCACCTCGTGCCTCCCCCTTGTGCTAGTCGAGGTGCCTCGACGTTCGCAACACGCCACCGTCCTGCCCCCTCCTCTCTCTTCCTCCTGCTGCCTCCTCTCGCACGCACACCGGCCGCCCGAGAGCTCCAATGGGCAGCCTCACACGCGCGATGCCTCTGACCCGTCCCCACTCCCTCTCTCTCTTCCTGGCGCCCTACTCCACGCCCACGAGCACCGCGGACAACCCCGAGCCTCCTCCCGTGGCCACCACGGCCATTCCCGTGGGTGCCTGTAGGCCACATCCATGGTGAGTCGTGGCCTCGCCATATAAGGCCGCCCCTGACCTCCCTCTGGAGCTCCTTTGATCTCTCTCTCCCCCTGAACCCCCTGGACCAACCCACTCCCCTCCTCGCGCTCTCCATCCCCCTCCTAGGCCAGAGCCGAGCCGCCGGCCGCTGCTCAAATCCGTAGGCCTCGGCCCCTCTCTCTTCCCCCTAGACAGCCCCGCACCCTCTTTTCACCACCACAAGCCCTTCCCTCACCGTCGTTCGTTCCCAGGAGCATCATATGCTCGAAGCCAAAGATGGCCGATGGCCTCCTCCGCGGTCGTCCAGGCCGTCGCCGCTACGGCTCTCCTCGGCAAGCGAACCATACACCGATGGATGCGGCCCATCCTCCTGAGAACGCCGATGGGCGGAGCATCGCCGGAGACGCTCTGTAGACCCGGCTATCGTCGTCGGGAGTCGCTCCTCCATGCGGCCAGAGCGCGCGCGGGAGGTTGAGGACGAGCCTGCAGGCGGGCCCCGCTCGTTAGTGGCCCGGCCACCAGGCCACACTGGCAAGTGGAGGCGGGTTCGCCCTCTCCTGCCTTCGATGTCACCCTGTCGCCCGTGCAGACGAGCAGCTGGGCCGGCCCACGGCTATCTCTTGCTAGTGCGCAGGATAAGGGTAATGCCTTATTTTTCTTTTTATTCTCCAGTGAGTTTCTAAAATCCATAGTTCATTCATTTCATGCCCAAATTTGATGATTCAAATTTCTAATAGTTCATAAAACCATGATCTATCACATGGTGCTATTTGCACATTTTTCCAGAAACCTTCTCTTCAGAAATATTTATCAAAACCCCATTTTCCATTTCTGTCATGGACTTTAGAAAATCACAGAGAGCTCAAATTTGAGCCAAAGGCTATGATTCAAATTTCCAGATGCTTCTAAGTTCATAAATTAGTTTATGAACATTTTTGTTAATACTTTCTGTGCCACACAATATAATGAGCCATTTCTTCATATTTGTCAACTTTGCCAAGTCATAGGTAATTCATTTGAACTCCACATTCAGTGAAACCAACTCCTAGATGCTTCTAAAATCATGGTTTGTTAAATGGGTGCCTTTGCTCATTTTTCAAAAATATATTCAGTATAGTTCTTGCAAATCCATAAACACCTTGATTCCATCATATCAAAATGTTTAGAAACATCCATTGACCCAATTCCAATGAAACCACTCTGGTTATTTTTCATATAACCAGAGATGTCCTAAAAAAAGTCAAACTGATATTTTTAGAGCACTTTTATTTTCGTCCTTGTTGTGTTGCTAATTATGGTTGCTTTCGACGATAGTTGACGAAGTATACGAAATGCTTGGAGTTGGACCAGAGATATTTGAAGACCTCGAAGGCTTTGTTAAAACAGGCAAGCAGCCCTTTGACAATGTCTATGAAACCCTTTTTATGCATGTCATATAGCACCATAATGTTGTTGCAACGGAATCATGATGAGGTGGTAACCACTTTGATGGATTGCCACCGTACTTCCTCATTGATACTTGCATTGTGCATGACCCTACCTTCTTATGAGGGTTATGCCGGTGGGAGTAGGTAGGATGCTAAAGTGGATGCTACGCAAAAAGGGGCGGGTATATGCATGATGAAGGAGACAAAGTATTTTCAAAGGACTTTTCGAAAACCCCGTCGGCTGCCACTTATGCCCGAGGGAGATGATGAGATGGGTAACCACTTGATGACGAAGTGGTGTACTGAGGCAAGTGTGTGTGTTGCTTTCGAAAACGGATTAGATTTAAGATTTGTTGACTGTCCCAACCTTACATGCACAACCACTCTACCCTTATATGGGAGAGGGCATTATTGATTACTAGACCGATACTAGCTTGGAGCCCGCATTACTAGTGACGGGAGAGTTGTTGGTGCGCTCTCTCGGGACGGGGTCGTGCCAGGTAGGGCGGCCAAGAACATTTTTATGGGGCACCGGACACACCGTTGGTACCCCGTGCCAGTATGTGATGAATATGGGAGCGATGCTCCACAATTTTAAGATGTGAAATGTTGGGCATGGGGGTTACTACCAATTGAGTGGACTCCATGCTGGTGTCGTCTAGGGAAAGGTAGTGATCGGGTGCTTACCCCGGGTACTTGAGGTATCGCGGGTCGTGGATGACATGGAAGTTCCCCGGATCTTGTGGGTAAAGTGTGCAACCTCTGCAGAGTGTAAAACTATTTGAATAGCCGTGTCCATGGTCAAGGAAAGTTGGGCGGTGCTGCTTAAACTATGTCCAGAGTTTTACAACCATGTGTGTGAGTTGATAAAACTACTTGGGTCAAGTCAAATGACTTGACATGATTGAGTTGGGTTGGTGCCCACTCTATTTATGTTGATATCTGTAACCTGTCCTCATGGTTACTTGAATTCTCCTGATGCATGTCTTACAAATTGTTGAACATGTCTTTGCACTCAAAACTAGCTTTCTGCAAAAATTTACCTATATCATGTATTGTTACATCTTGGACCAAAACATGGGTTGGTTGCGAGTACATTCAAAGTACTCATTTGCTTGCCACTGGTTATTTAATTGGCCAGGCATGGAAGAACCGGAGTTCGAAGAAGAGTTCTTTGGAGACGAACATGCGAACTAGGACATTTCCCAGTCAGAATGCCTGTAGGGTTAAGGCAGATGGCACGGGTTCTAGTTATCAACGAAGATTTCCGCTGCTTGTGTTTCATTTGATGTTCAGCCCTTAAGGCTTTATCAATGTAAGGCTTGAACATAATGGTCATAATTTGTGTAAGACGGTATGTATGGATGTAAGACTCTTGTTATTCAGCTTCTGTGTGTTCAGTAAGCATTGATCTCTGGGATCACTATACACGTGCATTCGGTGATCTCGACTTATGAGTCGGGGTCCCCACAGAGCTGGTATCAGAGCCATCCTAACTGTAGGAAGCCTTAGTTATCATGGTCGTTAGTTAGGGTAAAACTATTTCCAAAACTACTACTAGTTTTCAAAACTATCTGTACTTCTCTTCCCTTCTCAGTTTTTTGAAAACTAAGGTATACTTTCCTTATTGATCTCTTCCCCTTCAAAACCTTTGGTCGCTAGAACCCTTATGCCCCTGACCACTGGATTCCTTGTAATCCTCGTGGATAATCTAGAAGGAAGATGCCTTGCCATACATTCACCCACATCTCCTGAACACATGATTGGTGACATCCCAACAAGACGATACCAACAGAAGATACATCCTCGAGGAATGAGGACCTGAAGACCCAGGAATGGTGACACCCTTGACACTGCCCCAAGATGATGCAACCTGAGCCTACGATGATCAGGGCATAGAATATGAAAGATCATGATATACATCACTAATAGAGTAACCCTGTCACTACCATTGTTGTATCGGCAACCACCGATGGATGAGAACCTAGCCATTTGGTCCACCTCACCATAGTGAGCAGGAAAACGGTTCTCCTCATCCCCCGCTCTTGGTGTCGATGTTGTCATCAACGTAACAGACATGATGGACCTCTATTACGCCTTGATAATGTCATTGCATAAAGGATTACCTACCTGGTACCATCAACGGCTTAGAAGACAAAAAGGGATCGTCGTGATTAAGAAGACAATAGAAGACCAAGTCAATGCCAGTTACGAGGAGCCACCTTCACCCCATCACTTCAACAGGCGAGAAGTTGTTGAAGAATCTTCAGTCTCAACCCGGATTGTTCCATCGAACAACTACAAGAGACGTAGCAACACCTGAGGAAAACTCAGAAGACTGCATGAGGCACAAGGCACGACTACTGAGTCCGAGAACCCCTAGGGTAGGATGAGTCGTGTACCCCCTATGCGCAGTCGAGTTCGTATGATAGTTCGAATAGAACCATGATTGTGTGTTGCTTGTTTTTATTTGTTTGTGTTTTGATATAGGTCGCACTTTTGCCCTAGGCGACAAGTATGCGACTATATCACCTTCCTTACCTTGTTTCTTTTGTTGGCCCTTTTTGCACCAGTTTGTTTGCACTTGCACTATAGAACCCCCTTTTTGGCATTCCCCTCCTCTATGCTACCTCTCCATCTCTCTCGTCAACTGAAGGCTAGCAAGACAAGATACACCAAGGATTCTACTTTGGCAACCAACCAGCACTGAAGACTTTTGCTACAACCTCCTCGACCAAGTGCAGCCCCTTAGAGTTATGGTTGCCCCTCGAGATTAGAGACCCATTCCTAGACCCTTGGAGACTCCACGAGATATCCCAGCTCAAATTCTTAACCATGTGCTTAACCCACAGAATTGCAAAAGCATCAATTAAGCCTCCGTAACCTTGCACAACCATGGGTCCATCATGGGACTAGTGGACATAGTGAACTAGCACATTATCATCCTGAGATAGCACCAAACTGACGATACCATAGGGAAGACCAGTTTGAGGATATAGGAATAGATGGCTAATGACTTGATGAGTTTGTGTCAGTGACCTTGAGGAATTATCTGATACTTTTGGTGGATTATGAGGCTTTCATGTTGGTAGATGAACTTGGTGGGACCATGATTATAGAGTAGTATAGCTTTCGTTACCCCTGAGTAAATTGGATTTATATGAAAATTGTGTTTGCAAGCTGGAATTCTTGGAAGTATTTCGGTTTAACTTAGCCATGGGATATTGTTAGGAGACAGTTGATATTATGTAAATGACTTGGGGAACATGTAGGAATTCTTGTTGGACAAGAGGTTTGGAGTTAAGTAGGTGATTCTAGTTGAATATAGATGCTGAGTATGTCTACATGGTTTGGAGTAAATTGGATTTAGACTGATGATCTCGATCATGATACCATGTTTCTCGGTGGACGATAAACCAGGAGATTGGATTAATTGTGAGAGTTTATTTAGGGATCTATATATGCTTGACCTTGGAGTTACTTGACCCCGATAATGGGAATTGGTGGACTGACTATAGTAGAGATAGCTGAGGGAGTCCTGGATTAGGGGGTGTCCGGATGGCCGGACTAAGACCTTTGGCCGGACTCCTGGAGTATGAAGATACAAGATTGAAGACTCCGTCCCGTGTCCGGATGTGACTTTCCTTGGCGTGGAAGGCAAGCTTGGCGATACGATATGAAGATTTCCTCCCATTGTAACCGACTCTGTGTAATCGTAGCCCTCTCCGGTGTCTATATAAACCGGAGAGTTTTAGTCCATAGGACGAACAACAATCATACCATAGGCTAGCTTCTAGGGTTTAGCCACTCTGATCTCGTGGTAGATCTACTCTTGTACTACCCATAACATCAATATTAATCAAGTAGGAGTAGGGTTTTACCTCCATCGAGAGGGCCCGAACCTGGGTAAAAACATCGTGTCCCTTGTCTCCTGTTACCATCCGCCTAGACGCACAGTTCGGGACCCCCTACCCGAGATCCGCCAGTTTTGACACCGACGTTGGTGCTTTCATTGAGAGTTCCGCTGTGTCGTCACCATCAGGAAGGATGCCACATCCCGTCTTTAAAGACGGCATCATTGCTAAAGGAGCTTTGGCTATCGGCCAAACTCTCCGGCTAGGCAGGTTTTTGATGACCGCCTGTCCGGCCGCCGGGCCGAGTATAACCTCTCGGGCCATCGAAAGCAATCTTCACGTCCGCTCGGAGCTTGCCGAGCAGTTAGATCCGATGGAGCTCCTCTCCCTGAACGAGCTCTTGGATCGCATCGTGGCCCTGGGAGTCGCTACTGATTACGACCAGATTGGGCTTAAACCCGATCAGAGAGAGATTGACTCTCCCCAGATCACCCATCACGTCGAAGTGGTGGAAGAACAATGCGGCGTGTCTTCGCCCGCCCTAAGGACCAGATGTGTCCGGATTCCCGATACCTCCAAGCCGGATACCCGCGGAGGGGAGGATGTCGCCCAAACCCTGAACCTAAAGTCAGGCAGCAGGCCCGATTCATTGAATAATATCCAAGAAGGCAAGCTTCCGAATTCGGAAACCGCTTGGCCCCTGAATCTTACATCGGGCAGGGTTCCGGATTTAATTCCACCTGCCCACCCAACTATACGGGATTTATCCCTAATACGGCAAGAGCTCGGAGAAACAGTACACCACTACTGGGCCAGATTCCTCCTGGTTATGAACAGGATAAAGGACTGCCGCGAGAAAGAAGCAATTTCACTCTTCTGTAACAACTGCACGGACATCGGAATCCTCAACGCCATAAGTCGCCGCGAAATTACACGCTTCGCCAACTTGACATCCATAGTACGAAAGTACTATGCGACTGAAAGCGTTCGGAAAACCGAAGATAAATTCTGGGACAATCCGGCCCCGAATACAACACCAGTCCAAAACAAAAGGGCGCATCACCGCCAGGCATCTGAGCCAAACATCAAAAAACAAAAACCCTCTACAGCGTACGGGACCGTACTGGAAGGATGGCTCAATGGACCCTGTAAAATTCATAATTCAGGGGAAGCCACACCAACGCACAGCCTTAGAGCATGTTGGATACTACGGCAGGTGGCCCGAAGTGGCGAGGAGCTTTTAACTCCAGCACCCGAAGAATACCTTCCCAGTACGGTGTCGACAGTCTTTGAGACCTTCACATCAAACAATGCAAGGAAATGAACGCTCCGCAACCTTGCCGAAGTCTACCAAGTAGCAACAATAAACCCATGGAGTGACACGACTATCATATTTAATGCCAGTGACGAACCTAAATTCCGGACAGCTCGAGCACCAGCTTCATTGGTCCTCAGTCCGATAGTGGACGGCTTACGACCTACAAAGGTACTCATGGATGGCGGCAGCAGACTCAACCTCATTTACGAGGAAACCCTGCGAAAAATGGAAATTGACCGGAGCCTCATTGAGCGAAGCAACACAACTTTTAGAAGAATAATTCCAAGCCGGGAAGCGCACTATTCAGGAAAAATCACACTAGATGTGGTGTTCGGCACGCCGGATAATTATAGATCCGAGGAGGTCACTTTTCAAGTGGCCCCATTCAGCAGCGGATACCACACTCTGCTAGGGCGAGAAGCATTTACAATTTTCCCAGCCATACCCCATTACGGGTACATGAAGCTCAAAATGCCCGGACCCAACGGAATCATCACTCTTGCAAGCGATCCGGACATAGCGCTCCACGCCGAAAACAAGACAGTCGCACTGGCCCTGGAGGCACTATCCGAGGCCCTAGCGGCCGAGGAACTAACTGCGTTGCGCTCTACGGTGGACAGGGACGATGTGATACTAGACAAGATATCCAAGTCCACCTCTTTCAAACCAGCTGACGAAATAGTCAAATTCCAAGTCCATCCAACGGACCCTACAAAAACAGCCTCCATCGGGACACAACTAAAACCCGATGTAGACGCCGCACTCAGAGACTTCCTGCGAGAAAATTGGGACATTTTCGCCTGGCACCCCTCAGATATGCCAGGAATCCCACGCAGGCTGGCTGAGCACATCCTGAACATCCTAAAAGGGTTTAAACCCGTCAAGCAGACTCTATGGCGTTTTTCCGAACCCAAGAGACAGGCCATGGGAGAGGAGCTAGCAAAACTGCTGGAAGCCGGATTCATCCGAGACATAAAACATCCGGACTGGCTAGCAAACCTGGTGATGGTACCAAAGAAGGACAAATCTTGGCGTCTATGTGTCGATTTCAAAGACCTAAACAAGGCCTGTCCAAAGGACCCTTTAGCACTCCCCCGAATTGATCAAATCATCGACGCCACCGCAGGACACGACTCATTGTGTTTCCTCGATGCATACTCTGGCTACCATCAAATCAAGATGGCAGAGTCAGACCAAGCCACAACGGCATTCATCACCCCATACGGCCCATTCTGCTTCAACATGATGCCCTTCTAGCTCAAAAACATCGGCGCAACATATCAGCGCATGATTCAGACATGTCTGGCCAACCAGATCGGCAAAACAGTTGAAGCATACGTAGATGCCGTGGTCGTCAAAACAAAATACGTCGATACTCTAGTAGACGACTTGAGGCTCACGTTCGACAATCTCCGAACATATGACATTAAGCTCAATCCGGAAAAATGCGTTTTCGGCGTACCAGCTGGAAAGCTCTTGGGCTTCATCGTATCCGGTAGAGGAATTGAAGCAAACCCAGCCAAGATCCGAGCTCTATCATAATTGGATACCCCAAAGGACCTCAAACAAATACAAAAACTGACAGGATGCGTGGCGGCTCTAAGCCGCTTTATCTCCCGCTTAGGAGAAAAGGCATTACCCCTCTATCGCCTCCTGCGGTGCACCGACCACTTCGAGTGGACGGATGCCGCCACGGCTGGACTCGAAGAAATAAAAGCCATACTAGCAACTAATCCGGTCGTGGCCGCGCCCAACACGGGCGAACCAATGCTATTATACGTCGCGGCAACCCATCAAGTTGTAAGCGCGGTGCTCGTCGTCGAACGAGAAGCGGACGGACACAAGTTCCCCCTCCAAAAACCAATGTACTACGTGTCCACTGTACTAACCCCATGCAAGTCACGATACCCGCATTATCAAAAGATAGCGTACACGGTGTTCATGGAATCCTGGAAGCTGCGACACTACTTTCAAGAGTGCTCCATAACAGTGGCATCCGAAGTACCCCTTAATGATATTATAAACAACCGCGACGCAACGGGCCGGATTGCCAAATGGGCCATCGAGTTCCTCCCGTTCAACATAACCTACAAGCCAAGGCGAGCTATTAAGTCACAGGTTTTGGCTGACTTCATCGCCAAATGGACTGAAGCCGAACTCCCTAAAGAGTACGGCGCATACTCCAACTGGATCATGCACTTCGACGGCTCCAAAATGTTGGCTGGCCTGGGGGCTGGCGTCGTTCTGACGTCCCCAACCGGAGACACAGCCCAATACGTACTTCAGATAATGTACACGGATTCCAACAATGCAGCCGAATACGAGGCCCTTTTACATGGCCTCCGGATGGTAGTCTCCATGGGCATTCAGCGCCTAGAGGTCTGCGGGGATTCAAACCTCGCAATATCCCAAATAAATGGAGACTTCGACGCCAAGTATCCGAAAATGGCAGCTTACCGCAATGCCATCTTAAAGATGTCAGCTTGGTTTGAGGGGCTTGAATTTCATCACATAGCCCGGGAAAATAACCAAGCAGCAGACGTGTTGGCACGCATTGGCGCCAAGCGCGAGGACGTCCCTCCCAACATCTTCCTAGAAAGGTTGTTCAAGCCATCCGTATCATGGGAAGGAGAATCTGGAAACAATAGCCCGGACACAGCTACACCGCCCCTCACCGAACATTCTGACACAGTTGGGGGCTCCGCCAACAAAACAACACCGTCGACCCACAAAATAATGGCAGTTATTGCCCCTTGGACAGAACCATTCCTAGCCTACCTAACTAGGCAGGAACTTCCCGAAGACCAAAACGAGGCCCGCTGCATAGTGCGGCGATCTAAAGCCTACAAAGTCCACGAGGGAGAGCTTTGCAAGAAAAGCACAACCGGAGTCCTTCAAAGGTGTATCTCCGAAGAGGAAGGGCGAGACCTTTTGGCTGAAATTCATGCCGGACTCAGCGGGCACCACGCCGCAGTCTGGGCCCTTGTAAGCAAGGCCTTCCGTACCGGATTTTATTGGCCAACGGCCCGGGCAGACACTCAGGATTTAGTGCAACGATGTGTTGGTTTCTAGTTATTCGCCAACCAAAGCCACATGCCGCCTACCGCCCTACAAACTATACCCATTACCTGGCCTTTCGCGGTCTGGGGGCTTGACATGGTCGGACCCCTTAAAGGAGGAACCCACAAGCAAAAATATCTACTGGTCATGGTGGACAAATTCACCAAATGGATAGAAGCCAAGCCTGTAAAGACGGCCGAATCTGGACCAGTGATAGACTTCATATCCGGGGTCGTACACCGTTACGGCATCCCCCACAGCATCATAACCGACAACGGCACAAACTTCACGGCCGATGAGATCAAACTTTGGTGCAAAAACATGGGCATCAAGCTCGACTATGCTTCAGTCTATCACCCTCAAACTAACGGTCAAGTCGAACGGGCCAACGGTCTCATTATGAGCGGCATCAAACCCAGACTAGTGCGGTCCCTCAAGGAATCTAACACGCACTGGGTAGAGGAGCTTGACTCCGTACTCTGGGGGCTGCGGACCACGCCGAATCGCAATACCGGATTCACACCATTTTTTATGGTATACAGCGCAGAGGCAGTACTGCCATGCGACATAATCCATGACTCACCTCGAGTGCGCATGTACAAAGCAAGAGAAGCTGAGCTCGATCGGCAGGACAGCTTGGATGCATTGGAAGAGGAGCATGACGTGGCAAAAGCTCGTTCCGTATTCTATCAACAACAGGCTCGAAGATACCAAAGCAGAGAAGTACGGGCCAAAACCTATAACGTTGGCGAACTAGTTCTACACCTGCCGGACAAGAAAAAGGATAAATTAAAGCCCAAATGGGAGGGCCCCTTCATAATCGACCAAGTACTAACCGGCGGAGCATACCGTCTGCAGAACGCATTGGATAACCGACTTGAGCCGAACCCATGGAACGCAGCACGCCTACGAAGATTCTACGCCTAGCGCCGGACTCCGTGTTTGTTTCCTTCCTCTATCCGTTTGTTTTATTTATTTTTTAGTGGCAGTCCGAGATTTTATTCCTTCTTCCTACCCCTTTTTTTTCTTCTCCCAAGCCCTTAGGGGCTTGCCTGTGCATTGTTCGCACATACCCGACGCGCTACCCGCGCTCATAATACCTGGGGGCTTCTTTACCAAGAAGTTTATATAAAATGGGCCTCATGCCCAAAACATGTGGGACGCTTCCGCATGAACCTTTTATACACCATTGTATGCATCAATATGACTTAAGTTTTGGCCAAGCTGGGTTGCCTGGCTCCTATGCTTACCCCTACGTTCCCGTTTGTTCGGCTAGGTGGTAAAGGGAGCACCTCTGCGATTGTTACTGCCGGGTCAGCCGGACGTGTACCTCAGACTGGGTGAAGCCGAAAGCTAGCGTTCTTAAGGGAATATTCGGTCGGTGAACTAAAAGATGATCTTTCGTATTTATTCATTTGCCCCTAGATGCTTTTCTGCTCTTTTTGGCAGTTCGGACATGCACTTTAGGGCATGCCTCCCAGGGAAAGGAACCCCTAACGGAACTATTCTCCCTGGAAGATGTTTCTTACTAACCATGTAATATAACATAACTAGTTGGGCACTTGTCTGCTAAAGCACTTATGACCCCTACGCCTTGTTTCCATGCATGCCCCAGTTCTTACATAACCGAGAGGGTTTCCGGAATCACTACGGACTATAGGGTCCAGAGGTCGAAGAGAAAAGGTCCGCAATGACAAACGATCTACAATCCGGCTAGAAGGCATTTTTTTATGTCATTTTAAATTACAGAGTCAATCCGACTCAGCATATTCCTTTTCAATACCATCCAACAGGCGGTCTAATTTACAGTCCTGTTGTGAATACTTTGCAGCCAGCTCCACCTGGCCATATGCTAAGCTGACCGGGATATCCTTTCCGTCCGGACCTATAGGGCCGACCTCGGCCATGTGGTTTGGGTCAGCCTTCGTGTACCGAGTCTTCACCATGGCCCAGGCCTCCCTAGCACCTTGACGGCAAGCCGATATCTTCCACAACCGGAAGCGCTGCCGCACTCCCTCTAGCTTCTTTGTAATCTCCTCAAGGCCTTCGGGCACGGAGAGGGATGGCCACATAGCCTGGATGACACTTTGCATTGCCTGCCGAACTCGTTCGTGTAGCTGCAACAGCTCGGGAAGAAGGTCTCCCGTTGAACCGGGCATTTCCTCCGCAGGACGACCCGTCAGCAGACCTACAGACATAGCTCTATCAATCGACTTCCTCGTCGAATTCTATTTTTGAAGATTCGTTCAAGCACTTATTAAAAATGCCGCGTCAAAGTCGCCGATTCTCCTTCACAGCAGAAGACAGCTGAATACGAACATCTTTCAGTTCCTCGCCCAGCTGGGTATTGGCATCTTCAAGCTTGTTCTTCTCTTGCCTCACCCTCGTCAGCACGCTCTCGCCAGCCTTTAGTTGGCGTAGGAGTTGTTGCTTGTCCGGATTTACTCCGGCCTCATCTACATTATTATCGTCAGGGTTGCATGCCTACCGCATTTCAAAACGGAAGTACCTTGCGAAGCATATATTACCTGTGGACGTCCCCTTGACATTTTCTGAAGTGGCCAATGTGGCCTCGAGCTGGGCCTTGCAATCTTCGAGCTCCTGGGACAATTGCGTATTCTCCTTGGTAAGACACTGCATAGCACATGATCCTTCAAACAATTATCTTCACTGTTTCAAGTCTCGGGGGCTACCGACATATATAACCTTCAATTCTACTCACCTGTATGTCTTTCACATACTGCTCCGTGGCTCTGGCTAGACCATTTTGAGCAGCACGGAGATACGCATCTCCTGTATTAAAGGCGTCCAACGCCTCCGGGGAAAAACACGCGTCACAAAGAACAGTCCGGCGACGCCTGTGGTTCAGGGCACTCTCCACCTCTGAATTGGTGGCAGATAGCCCGTCGGCGCCCTTTGTCGGAGGAGCGCCCGAGGCGCGTCCCGTGTCCGCCTCCGCTTCCGGACCCGGCCTCGAACCTTGGCCAGCGGACATAGTCCGGCGGGCTCTCTTCTTTCTAAGAAAATCATGAGCATTAGTAAGACTCAAGGGCATAAACCCTAGGCGTTAAATTCGCACGCCATACCGTTGCTTCGGAATCTCGATCTGGTCCGCACTTCTTTTTGGCCCGCCTGGCTTCAGCAGCCCTTGTTGGCTGCCCACCGTGGGCTCGACCTTCCGCCTCAAGGATTTACCCTGCAAAACGCTGTTAGTACACGGATGCAAGATAACGCATGAGAATACTGGGACTTTGGTCTTAGTTACCTTGGAGGCTGGAAGTAGTCCGGGATAGTCGGCCGTGATGGCCACTAAGGAGTTATCCTTGCTCAATTGATGAAATACTCCATCAATCAACTCCACACATAAGTCCAGTTCTTCTTGGGAGTCCGGATCGAGGGACCGTTCCGGGTCCTCGGGTTGTGGGGCAGGGTTGTCTATTTCCTTCACAGCCTGGCGCAGCTCCTGCGTTTAAACATTACTAGTCTAAGTACTCAACTACGGGAATTTCAAAAACGGATAGGCAAGTGAAAGTGTCTGCTCACCCAACTAGGAGGATTGTACATGGAGAATCCGCCTTCCGGGTTGATACGGAGGAATTCTTCCTCTTCCCCCTTGTACAAAGCGGATAAGATTCTCGTTAAAGTGGCGGCCGAATCTGGCCCCTTGCGACCGCACCGGGTAGCGTCGCCCTCCCCGTTGAAATCCCACATGGGGTGGCCTCTGTATTGAAGCAGCTGCACCCCTCGCATAATGGATATGGCCATGACCTTAATCATGGTCAGTCTAAAATGAGCCAACAATCTTATCCGGCTCATCAGGTACAGGACGTCCCTGTCAGCTTCCCTCTGAGGGTTCCGTGGGCGCCAACTCAGGCGCTTCTTCAACGGGGCATTATTGAACTCGGGGAGGCCGATCTGTACAGGGTCCGACAGGGGGACATCATCTATATAAAACCACTCCGAGGGCCAGTCTTCGGACGCCCTCTTTGGGGTGCCGGATAGATATCCGGTCCCGGCAATGCGCCATAGTTCGGCTCCGCCCACCTGATAAATAGACCCCTCCTGAGAACGGGGCACAAGGCAAAACAACCTCTTCCACAGCGCGAAATGGGCCTCAACACCCAAGAACAGCTCGCAGAGGGCCACGAAGCCCGCGATGTGCAAAATGGAGGCGGGCGTGAGGTTATGTAGCTGGAGGCCGTAGAACTACAACAACCCTCGGAGAAACGGATGAATTGGAAATGCTAGTCCTCTCATCAAATAAGGGACTAAGCATACCCGCTCTCCTTGAGAGGGATTGGGAACGCCCTCCGCCTGCTTTCTGCCGCTATAGGTAGCAATCACAGCTTGAACTGGGACCATATATGCTGGGGGGAGAAGCCCCTTGGACTGAAGCACTACTAACTTGCTATGCGGGACGGAACACCGCCCCCAATCTCCGGGTCGAGGGCTGGAGGGGCGAGAGGAGGAGCAGCACCGACTGGCCATGATGGAATGGATCTCTGTCAGAGGCGCTCTGATGAAGACTCGCGGAGGGAAGATGGTGCGAATTGGATCTAAATCCCCGTCTCTTGTATGGGCAGCTCATTAATGCAACCGGGTGGGGGTAAGTGAAAAGAAAATCCCCTGGCTTTTCGCATTCGTTTGACACGTGGAAGATGGTCATTATGGGGCACAGAAGCCGAGGAGGACAGCATACACTAGAAGCCGGACACTATTCGACGGATACAGAGAATTTGCAGGAGAACCCGCCTTGCAATGCCGAAGACAACTTGCGCGCCGGACTCGTCGTCATTGAAGCCTGGTTCGGGGGCTACTGAGGGAGTCCTGGATTAGGGGGTGTCCAGATGGCCAGACTAAGACCTTTGGCCGGACTCCTGGACTATGAAGATACAAGATTGAAGACTCCATCCCGTGTCGGGATGGGACTTTCCTTGGCGTGGAAGGCAAGCTTGGCGATACGATATGAAGATCTCCTCCCATTGTAACCGACTCTGTGTAACGCTAGCCCTCTCCGGTGTCTATATAAACCGGAGAGTTTTAGTCCGTAAGACGAACAACAATCATACCATAGGCTAGCTTCTAGGGTTTAGCCACTCCGATCTCTTGGTAGATCTACTCTTGTACTACCCATATCATCAATATTAATCAAGCAGGAGTAGGGTTTTACCTCCATCGAGAGGGCCCGAACCTGGGTAAAAACATCGTGTCCCTTGTCTCCTGTTACCATCCGCCTAAACGCACAGTTCGGGACCCCCTAACCGAGATCCGCCGGTTTTGACACCGACAATAGCCGTTTGAAGTGTTTGGGGATTATAGGAACATTAGGAGATCATGTGGAACACCATAGACATTGGATTTGTGGAATTAATGGATTGTGTAGTGATTAACGGAGGTTAATGGGTTGTTGGAGTTGATTCATAGGAAGGAAACAAGATCTTGGAGTGGCTTACGACGTGTTTCCTTAGTATAGAGGTGCTTTATCTTAGACCTTGGAAGAATAGGTTGTGCACTTGGATTGTCACGTTCAAGCTTAGCAGCTTATATGTTCTACCCCATGGATTTTTAGGGGTAGACATACATATGGGTTTGGGGATTGTAGACATATATGATTTTGTTAGACCTCCTCTCGAGAGCCATGAGGATATGAACAACATGAGTGATGATTGGAGTTGACCTATACGAGATGATTCTTTTGGTAATATGAGGTGAAGACTAGGTAGAAGTATTGGCATCTCAGAAACTGTGGTCAAGGATGGGATGACAAACATTCGCTCGCACACTAGAATCCTTGAAACCCTTACGCCCTACCAAGCCACAACATGGTCGGATCCTGACCTTGGGCTTTGGCTCTAGATCGATAAGACCTTGGCCAATACTCAATCGTGACCATCACCAATGCCTCAGCCCACTTTACATACCCCATAGACTTCATGGAGTGCTTGGACAAGTTAGTTGCCATCTTTCTTTGATGACACACTTGTCTACCCAAAGACGTAAGAAGAATCGTTGAGCTGGTCAAGGAACATCTGAAGATCGTCATGCCAAGGAGGAAGGACTACCACCATCATCAAGAAGTAAACATCCGCGTCGAAGACCATGTGTATCTGCAAGCCACTCTTCTCTAAAGAACCAAGCATTTCCATGACAAGGAGACCCACACCAAGATTCATCGGCCCCCTTCGAGATCACTCCAAGATGTAACAACCCCCTCTGAGATCACTACGAGACGAAGAGAAGACAGTTACCAGCTGGAGTTTCCACCTGAGTTACCTGATGTGCACAACGCTTTCCATGCATCACAACCCGGAAGTGTTTCCAACTTCCTAACTTGCCAGATCTCTACGAGGGCATCTACCAGACCCCTAGCCCAACCTAACCTACCGCGAGCTACCCATTAGCAACCTGGATCAAGAAGAGCGTCATACATGAAGCCACACCATCGAGTACTTCAAGCTCAATGGAGCACTACACGGAAGCAGAAGCAACATGAGGACTTGAAGACTACCCTAGATCGAAGTTTTTGTATTCCTTTCCATGCCTAGTTTGGGAATCTCGGGGACGAGATCTGGTAAGGGGGTAGGTCTGCCACACCCTGATTTTCATGCCACTACACTTAAGCTAACAATCATGATAAAATGTGGTTTGACAAAAACTTTTGAGTGTTTTGGACCTTGCCTTGATTGGTTTTTGTCTATTGTTTGCAAGTGCTCTAAAAATAAAATAAATGGTCTGTTGTTTCCAACTCTTATACTCCTTCTCCTTGATCCAAAAACCTTTCCCAATGATGATGCCATGTGTATAGTACATAGAAATAATTTCTTGCAAAAATAATTTGGCCAAATAGTATTTTCAAAAATTAGTTTTTCAAAAAACCTTGAATTGAGATTTGCACTGCAAGTACTTAATTAAGGGCAGTAAAAATCTTTACAAAAATATATTTGACTCCTATTAGATATAGGACACCCATAAACCACAAAAATATAATTTTAAAAGTTGTTTTCCTATTTTATTTAAAAGCTTTTTCTTAAGGCCATAAATGGTCTTTAATAGGGAAAAATTATTTTATTGTTCTAAAAATATTTGACAAAAATCAGGAAAACTCAGTGGGCATATATTTCCCATATATAAGAGTTTCAACACATGGTCATGTTAAAAATATTGGACAAAACCTCCCAAAACCATTTCTGCCAATTTCAAGGATTTGAAATATTTCTACAGGAAATATTTTCACAAAAATCCAAGAAAATTCCATCATGTCACAAATTCCATATTTGGTGATCTTGCCAAGTCTCATGTCTTGGAGAACAAGATAACATCATCAAATCCCCTCAAAACCATTTCTGTCCATTTTGAAGTTTGAGCAAGTTTACATTGCCAAACATTCCCAAATGTTCTCAAACCTTGTGAACATTCTCAAATGTTCTAATTATACATCTAGGCCAAGTGGCACAAGTTGGAGAACAAGTTAACTTGATCAAAGTGCCCCAAGACCCTTCCTGTCCAGAACCAAATTTGAACAACTCTACATTGGAAACTTTCTCCTTTTGATATCAACTTTTGTGGGCATGTTCAGAACCTCAAATGATGACACTACACCAAGGGGTGCATCAAGGAGAATTGATTTGCATGACTAAATCTTGGTAAAGCCATTTCTGCTAATTTCTAGGGTTTACCAAAGTTGCATTGTCAACTTCCTCCAAATGAGCTCCAACTTGGTGATGAACCCCATTTCTATATGACACTTGATCCTGTTAATCTTCATATCATTTGGAATCCATTTGCTTGCCCAAACCACCATCAAACACCTTCTGGCAGAAATTTAAAATGCATGTTTTGGCCATTTCCACTAATATCCATGAGCTAAGCTTTCTCCCACAGCATCATCTGGTCCTCCTCTAACCCCTGCATCTTTCCCTGCCCGAGGAGCCATGATTATGGGGGTGAAAAGCTCTTTTTCCCTCTCTGGACAGCACCATTTCTCTCTCTCTCAACCTCCCTCCTCACTCCAGTGGATCCCCAGGGCATCCAATGCCATTGTCACATTGTTTACTCCCACCTGCAGCTGCCAGACACAAGTGGGCGCGTGAGGACGCGAGGGAAAGCCGCGGGTGCCGGCCATTTGCGCACTCTGGAGCACGTCAGCGTGCTCCCGACCGTTGACACGGCGCTCCCCCTTGCGCCAGTCGAGGTGCCTCGACGTTCGCAACACGCCACTGTGCTGCCCCCTCCTCTCTCTTCCTCCTGCTGCCTCCTCTCGCACGCGCACCAGCCGCTTGAGAGCTCCAATGGGCAGCCTCACACGCGCGATGCCTCTGACCCATCCCCACTCCCTCTCTCTCTTCCTGGCGCCCTACTGTCAGGACCCCGACTCGATGTCACATCGATCTAGCCGGTAACACCTCATATCACTTTGCGGCCTCACGCACGGTATCCCCACGGGTGTCGCCTTACCTTTGCCCGGGACCGTTTGCGCCTTTTGGCTCACGTATATGATAGTGTCGCTAGCATCCATATGATAAGGAGCCCGGGCTGACATGACTAGTCGTAAACCCAAAGTGGCACAGACTTACAGGGACAGGCATCCATGACCCAGCTTCGAACGTGTCGGTCATCAGCAAGTGGGTCCGGGCTGTAGCACTGGGCTAGCAGGACTCCGGTAAACCGGGCTGTAGCGGGCTAACAGGACTCCGGTACTCAAAGCGTGACATTTCCCCGAAGGGACAGACACAGGAACGAAGAAGGACACATGCCGGCCAGCCTAAGTGTTCCAGAGCAGTAGCAAGCTACCATGGCTCAGCGGTAACACTAGGAGACATTTCCCGGTAAGAGAGGCTACTAAAGATAAACAACTAGATAGTCAGATCCCACACATACCAAGAATTTCAATCATACACACAATATGCTCGATATGTGCAAATACAACGAAGCATCACAACATGACTCTACGACACAAGTACTTTATTTAAGGCTCAGGGAGCCATACATAACATACACAAAGGTACGGGTCTCACGACCCAACATTCAAGTCATACAGTCATACAAACCAGCAGCGGAACTAACTTGTCTGAGTACAGACAACTAGTAAAATAGAAGAGGCTTGGAAAGCCTAGCTATACTACATGGTCCTTCACAAGCTCAGGATCACCACCTGGGCCTTTAGCCTACTCGTTGATGTCAACGTCTACATAGAACCCATCAGAAGGGGTTGCAGCGTCTTCTGTAAAAAAATGTAAATTATAGCAACATGAGTACAAAGGTACTCAGCAAGACTTACATCAGATCCTACATACATGCATAGTATCAAGAAGGGTTGGTGGAGTTATTGCAGCAAGCCAGCTTTGACTCTTGGCTAGGCTATCCTACGATACTCCAACTTGAAATGGTTTTGCGCACACGAGTCCACTACTCACCACTTCAATACACTACCGAGGATCCACCTCCGTCTTCCTACGGAAGAGCCATCCTCGGCACTCACACTTATCTTGAGGCTTTTAGTAGTTTCCATTTACTTGTCTATGAACTGTATAGGCAACCAAGTAGTCCTTTACCGCGGACGCGGCTATTCGAATAGACCATGTTAACCCTGCAGGGGTGTACTTCTTCATACACGCTCTCACCACTTACCGCCGTTTACATGACATGTACTCGGCAACCTTCAAGCGGAAGCCCAACGTGGGTGTCGGCCATGACCTACCTAATCACCTAAGCCTCCAGTCCAGGTTTATCGCCTATCCAGGTTCCATCCGCAGGGAGTCCGGCCGAGGTTTCCCATACGGCCCCGAACGATGTGAACAGGGTTCCCGAGATACCTAACGGGTATTCGTTACACCGTGCCACGTACCTACCGCATCACAGCCCACCCCTACGGTCAGCGCTGTCCACGGCCTCCAGTAGGCTACAAACACCAGAAACTACTTGCAACTCCTGGACGGAGAACTAGGGTGAATAAGAAGCCGAGAGGGTCCATTGGTTTCGGGCCCAATGCATGGTAGTAGCTGATTCTTAAATCACACATACAGATCTCAGTGCTTAAGGTCGGCTTCAATGAAACAACCCACCATGTACTCCTACATGGCCTCTCATCGATACCTTTACCAAATCGTGTTCACCACACCATTCTCATTACCGACATAAACATTTCACTCTAGCCCATCACCCAGATGAACCAGACCTGACACGACTCTATGCATAGCAGGCATAGCAAGGTAGGAACAACACATACATATGGCTCAATCAACTCCTACACATGCTAGTGGGTTTCATCTAGTTACTATGGCAATGATAGGTCATGCAGAGGAAATGGGTTCAACTACCGTAGCACACAGCAGTTTGAAACGCGTTGTCTTAATGCAGTAAAAGAGAGCAGGAGCGAGAACATGGGATTGTATCGATATGATCAAATGGTTGGTTGCTTGCCTGATGGTTCGATGCACTGATACGGTTCTTCATTAGGGTAATCACGGTACTCCTCGGAGGCAGAACCTGTCGCAAAGGACACCGATACACAACCATCACCAAACAATGTGCAACAGTATGATGCATGCATGAAACATGGCAATATGAGTGTGTTGGGCTAATGCAACTAAAACCAGAAGGGTTTGAACAAATTTGAATCAAAGATTCAAATTTCAAACTCAAACATGGCCTTTTAAAGTGCTTTTCCTTGTTCTGCTTAAAACATCAATTTAACTTGTTTGATCATGCATGAAAATAGTACAGATGGATAGATTGGATTTTTCTGATCATTTTTCATATATAATTTGTCCAATTTGGAGTTACAGAATAAAAGTTATGAATTTTTGAAGTTTAAATAATATTCTGGAATTTCCTGATTTAATTTAAATCCAGAAATATAAATATTGCGCCAGCATGACGTCAGCATGACGTCAGTGGTCAACTGCGGCTGGCTGGGGACAAACCTAACGTGTGGGGGGTTTAACAGGGTTAAATTAATCCTAATTAGGAATTAGTGGCGCTGGGGCCCACTGGTCAGTGTCAGGGGGGTAGTTAGTTTAACTGATTCGGTTAGTGCTAATCCTAATTAGCTAACAGGGCTGGGCCCACCTGTCAGGGACATAGGGGAGGTCCTGCCGTGGTCAAGGTGGGTCAAACCCACCGACGACATGACGCCGGCGAGGCCCGAGACGGCGGCGCGATGCGGAAACGCGCTACAGGGCACGGGCGAGGCCGTGCTTGGGCTCGTTGGAGAGCCCTTGCTCCCGCGCGTCGAACGGTGGTGGTGGCCGTGCCTGAGGTGGCCGGTACCGACGACGGCGACGACCGTGGCGGCTGCCGGAGCTCGGTTGAGCTCGGGGTCGAGGCTACAACGGCTGCGGAGATGCGGGGTTGGCACCTACGGCTTCTACGCAGTGTGGTGAGGACGTGGGTGTGCTCGGTTGGGCGCTACGGTGACTGTGGCCACGACGGCGACGAGGCACGGCGGCGGCGAGCTTCGGAGCTCAAGGGGGCGGCAGCTACAGGATGCTAGGGACGACGGGGCAAGGGGGAATCGGGTCAGTGGCTCACCGCGGAGCTGCAGGGATGGTTAGCGGGCTCGAGGACGGCCGGAGTGCAGCGAATCGACGGCGATGATCTCCGGTGGCCGAGGAGGGGAACGGCGACGTGGGCGGCGATGCAGGGCTTCCGGAGACCCGTGGATCGGTGGGGAGGAAGAGGGGGTCGAGGCGGAGCTCCTGAGCTCAGCGGAGGGGCGAGGGGTGGCTGGTGACGGCTGCTATGGCGAACGGCGGCGATGGTGGTGTTCGGCCGTGAGAGAGGGAGCGAGGGAGAGGAGGGAGGAACCGAGGGAGAGTGAGAGAGAGCAGGGGGGAGGGCATGGCGTCGTCCGGGGCATCGAGACGAGGAGGGGAGGGCAGGCAGGCAGGCGAGCAGGTGGCGTGGCGCGGTGGCGCGCGCGCGCGCCGGCCACACTCCCCTCCCTCTGTCGAGGACGAAGACGACAGAGGAGGGAGGCAGGCTGGGCCGCCTGCTGGCTGGGCCGGCCAGCTGGCTGGGCTGCACAGGGAGGAGCCCATGTAAGGTTCTCCCTTTTATTTATTTCTGTTTTTTAATTTTCTGACATTTGTTTTGATTTAAATAATATATTAAATCATTTATTTACCTTATGCCAATTTTTGCAGGAGCTAGATATATTATTCCAGAGCTCCTTTATAAATGGCATAATATTTAGACATATATTAATATATATAACTAATATATTTCCAAAGCAAATATTTATGCATTAATTCCAAATGCCCAAAATAAATACCTATGAGCTCTTAAAAATATTGGTTTGATTTTTATCTCTGTCCAATATTTTCAGAGAGCAACATGAGCATTTTCTTGGACCTTTTTGGAGAAATTTTTATTTGGATCATTTTCCAAAATGATTCTGAGGGTTTCACAAATCCCCATTTCAAATTAAATGGCAATTTAAACATGATGCACACACTCTGATGCATGACTAGCTAGGGTGTGACAACTCACCCCCACTCAAAAGAATCTCGTCCCGAGATTTGGGTTCCTCCGGGAAGAAGGCGGGATACTCAAGTCGAAGACGATCCTCCCTTTCCCAAGTTGCTTCATCCTCAGAATGGTGCGACCATTGAACTTTGAGAAACTTGATATTATGACGTCGGGTGGTACGTTCGGCCTGATCGAGGATACGAATGGGGTACTCTCGATATGTAAGATCATCTTGGAGATCAAGCGTTTCGTGGTCCACTTCACGGATAGGATCCGAGAAGCAACGCCTGAGTTGAGAAACATGGAAGACATCGTGGACTCTGGAGAGATGCGGAGGTAGTTCCAACTGGTAGGCAACTTCTCCTCGTTTGGCGAGAATGCGAAAAGGTCCAATGTAACGAGGAGCCAATTTGCCTTTGATACCGAAACGATGGGTTCCCTTCAGAGGGGTGACCCGAAGGTAAGCCTTCTCGTCAACCTCGAAAGTCATAGCCTTATGTTTTCGGTCATATTGACTCTTTTGACGAGATTGGGCTGTTTTCAACTTTTCACGAACGATGCGAACTTGTTCTTCTGCTTCCTGAATCATATCCGGGCCAAAGAATTGTCTTTCCCCGGTCTCTGACCAGTTAAGGGGTGTTCGACACCGTCGTCCATAGAGAACTTCAAAAGGGGCTTTACCCAAGCTAGATTGATAGCTGTTGTTGTAAGCGAATTCGGCAAATGGAAGGCACTTCTCCCAGTCCATTCCGAATGAGATAACAGAGGCTCGAAGCATGTCTTCTAGAATCTGGTTGACGCGTTCCACTTGACCACTCGACTGAGGGTGGAAAGCGGTGCTAAAGGAGAGATGAGTCCCCATAGCATTTTGGAAACTTTCCCAAAATCGAGAGGTGAAAAGACTTCCTCGATCCGAGTTAATTTCCAAAGGAACACCATGAAGAGACACTATACGGGAGATGTATAAGTCTGCCAGCTGACTAGCGGTTATACTCTCACGAACAGGTAGGAAATGGGCTACTTTGGAAAGACGATCGACAACGACGAAGATAGCATTATTCCCTCTCTTGGTCCTGGGAAAACCGGTAATGAAATCCATACTAATTTTATCCCATTTCCATTCAGGAATAGCTAAAGGTTGAAGGGTGCCAGTAGGCCGTTGATGCTCTGCTTTTACACGACGACAGACATCGCAATTAGCAATATACTGAGCAATTTCTCTCTTCATCCTAGTCCACCAGAACCTCTGGCGTAGGTCCTGATACATCTTAGTACTACCGGGATGAATGGTGAGAGGAGATTCATGAGCTTCCTTAAGGATCAATCGCCTCAGGTTGCGCACTTTGGGAACCACTAGTCGATCCCCGAAGTATACGACCCCTTGATCATTAATGGAGAAACAATTCGCAATTCCTTTCTGAATGTTTCTCTTGATGCGGGAGATTCCCGGATCTACCTTCTGTGCTTTGATAATTTGATCCGTAAGGGTAGGTTTTGCCACCAAGGTGGAAAGAAAACCTTGAGGAACAATGTGAAGGTTAAGCTTCCGAAATTCCTCATGGAGAAGCGGTTGACTTTGTTGTAACATCAGGTTGTTACAATAAGATTTACGACTTAGCGCATCAGCCATGACATTGGCTTTCCCTGGGGTGTAGGTTATTCCTAAGTCGAAGTCTGTGATCAACTCAACCCAACGTCTTTGCCTGAGATTCAGATCCGGTTGGGTGAAAATGTACTTCAGACTTTGGTGATCAGTGAATATTTCGCAATGATTACCGAGGAGGTAATGCCGCCAGGTCTTAAGTGCATAGACTACGGCTGCAAGCTCTAGATCATGAGTAGGATAATTCTCCTCATGTGGGTGCAATTGCCGTGAAGCGTAGGCAATTACGTGTCGATCTTGCATGAGAATGCAACCTAGTCCTTGCCGCGAGGCGTCGCAGTAGATAACAAAGTCCTTGGAGAAGTCTGGCGGCACCAGTACGGGAGCAGAAGTCAGGCGTCTTTTCAGTTCCTGAAAGCTGTGCTCACATTGTGGAGTCCATTCGAACTTTTTATCTTTCTTGAGGAGTTCGGTTAGAGGTTTAGCAACTTTGGAGAAGTTCTCGACAAAGCGACGACAATAGCTCACTAAGCCCAGAAAACTCCGAACTTGCTTGACCGATTCAGGTGGAGTCCAATTAAGGACGGCTTGAACTCACTCAGGGTTAACAGCAATACCTTTACCAGATATTACATGACCCAGATAGGTCACTTCTGACAACCAGAATTCACATTTAGAAAATTTGGCATAAAGGCGATGCTCTCGAAGTTTCTGCAACACTAGCCTTAGATGTTCGGCATGTTCTTCCTCGTTCTTGGAGTAGATGAGTATATCATCGAGGTAAACAACGACGAATTTATCCAAATACTCCATGAAGATTGAGTTCATTAGCCGAGAAAAGGTGGCTGGAGCATTGGTTAAACCGAAGGACATGACGGTGTACTCGTATTGGCCATAACGAGTAACAAAGGCCGTTTTAGGAATGTCCCCGTTTCTGATTTTGATTTGATGGTAGCCCAACCTCAAATCCATCTTGGAGAAGACTGAGGATCCAGCAAGCTGATCATACAGGTCGTTGATCCTGGGAAGCGGATATTTGTTCTTGATTGTGACCAAATTGACAGGTCGGTAATCTACAACCATCCGGTCCCTACCATCCTTCTTCTTGACGAATAGGACGGGGCAAGCCCACGGAGATGAACTAGGGCGGATGAAACCCTTTTTCAAGGACTCATCGAGTTGTTTCTTAAGCTCGGCTAGCTCTAGGGGTGCCATCTTATAGGGTCTTCTAGCAATCGGAACGGTTCCTGGAATGAGGTCTATTACGAACTCAACATCCCTGTCAGGTGGAACACCTGGCAATTCCTCTGGAAAGACATCCGGGAAGTCACGGACTACCGGAATGTCCTCAAGGTCTGGCAAAGGGCTGGCGTTAAGAGAATATAATTACCGCTTGGCTATTTGGGTCAAGACATTGACTATCTTCCCCGAAGGATGGGTGAGTTGAACAGTCCTAGAGAAGCAATCAATTTGGGCATGATGAGCTGACATCCAGTCCATACCCAGAATGATATTAATATCTGAAGATTTAAGGGCTATCAAAGATGCAAGGAAAACAAGTCTGTCGACTTGGATTTCATTTCCATGGCTTACTCTAGAAGTTTGCCATTTGGATCCCGGAGTTTGAATTACCATAGAGGTTGGCATATCACCGAATGCGACGTTATGCAAACGAGCATAATTTTCAGATATAAAAGAATGAGAGGCTCCTGTATCGAAAAGAACAGATGCCGGGTGGCAATTAACAAGAAGCGTACCGAGAACGACGTTGGGATCCTCTTGAGCTTCTTCGGCAGAGATACAGTTGACATGGCCACGTGAAGTGGTGACCGGTTTGGCGTGGAACACTTTCCCTGTCGGCTTGCCACGGCCAACAGCTTTAGCAGACTGGTTGGGGTTGGTCTGGGGACACTCACGCATATAGTGGCCAGATTCCCCACACTTGAAACAAGTCACGGAGCTGGTACGTGGAGGAGCATTGTTAGTTGGACCCCCATAGGGCTTGGCTGGAGCAGACTGTTGAACAGGGTGAGGCGCCTGGAAAGATGGCCTCGGTGTGAACCTGGGTGGCAGGGCGGTGTTGGGCACCCACACGTGGCGCTTCTGAGGACCAGCACCGGATGAGGAACCCATGTCACGGCCATGCTTGCGTGTTGCGTCATAGTCAGTCTGACCAGTTTCAGCATTGATGGCTTTGTTGACAAGTTTCTGAAAAGATGTGCACTCATGCAGACGGAGGTCACGGCGAAGCTCAGGACTAAGTCCCTTACGGAACCTTGCTTGCTTCTTGGCGTCAGTAGAAACTTCCTCGGTTGCATATCGTGCGAGGTTACCAAACTCCCTGCTGTAAGCATCCACAGAAAGTCGGCCTTGGGTGAAACTGCAAAATTCCTCATGTTTACGGTCCATGAGACCCTCCGGAATGTGATGTTCACGGAAAGCCTCACTGAATTCAGCCCAAGTAGTGACATGGCCCGCTGGGCGCATAGCTCCATAATTCTCCCACCATAGACTAGCGGGGCCTTCAAGATGATATGCAGCAAAGGTGACCTTGTCAGCCTCCGCTACCAGCGCGGAACGCAGTTTGTGAGAGATACTGCGAAGCCAGTCATCAGTGTCGAGAGGCTCCACGGAGTGGTGGAACGTGGGTGGATGTAATTTGATAAAATCACTGACTGACACCACGTTAGTCCTCTGATGGTGTGCCGTGTTCTGTTCAATACGCTCCAACAAACGGTTGGTCTCCCGCTTGTTTCTCTCAGCTTCCATCATAACCTCGGCTAGGGAAGGGGGATGAGGCAGATTTGCATCCCTGACTTCACTGCCTTCGGCCGGCTCTTGAGGAGCAGGGTTAGTGCGCGTGTTGACCATCCTAGGTAAACAAGATAATGATTTAGTCAGGATGATAAAATTCCAACATAGGATACAAAATGTAAGGAATAACTCGGAATGCAAGATGATCATCCGTATGACATGGTAGATACAGAAACTGCTTCTTTTATTCCATCGTCATACACACCATACAGGGTTTAGTACAAGACCAAACAAAGTACTATTACGGTGAAAAGAGGATTACATCTCATCAGAGGCATCCCAAGCTCCTATACATTATTTTTCTACACCTCCGGAAAGAGTACAAACTAGGTCATATCCCACGAGTCACGCGGGACGATAGACGACACAGCTAGTGCGAACTAGTGTTACTACCACTAACTCAGACCGATCCGTAGTAGTCCTTGTAGAAGTCACCTCCATAGCCTGGAAGCTCAACATGATCATCCGGAAACAGACGATCTCGCGGAGCTTGTGGACCATAGGGGCTAGGATGAGGCCTTGGACCAACAGACGGTGGCCTGCGGGGACCGCGAGGTGGGGTGATGCCTCCTACATCACGCCAACCCATCACGTCTGGCAGAGCAGATCTCACAGGATAGAGATCGCGCATATCTGAATATCCAGCTTGCACCGCCGGTGCGAACCGAGTCAAAGTGGCCCAGTGGTCAGCACGGGTATTGAAGAGCTCTAACCTCAAGGCCCGATTTTCACGGTCCTTATCCTCGAGCATCTCAGCAGTAGTGCGAGTCCGTGAATCCTCCTGGGTGGGGTCAGCATAGATAGCCTGGAGATACCCTTGACTCGCATAATGGTCATCATAGAGTAGGCGGCGTCCTGCATAGCCATCTCAATAGTAACCCCGAGTCCATAGGAGCAGTGAAGGGGCTCGGTGGATCCAGGATAAGATGGAAATATCCTGACAGTGCATAGATACTGGCTTTGATTGAAGTCCCGAAATTGCTCTTCGACCGTGTACTCAGGATACCAGCGGTATCCAGCCTCAGTCATTACCCTGACCAACTTGGCAGTATGGTCGGGTACATCTAGGCATCGAGTCAGGCGAACCACTTGATTGAGGTCGCGAGTGGCCATCTGAAAGCACAATCATAATGCAAAGGCATTAGAATTTCTAACAAAATTTCGGCAGCATAACAGCTGTAAATGCTGAAGAAGGATTTTGAGACATTTGACAAGGGATTACATACACACTCAACATCATCATATCAAAGTTCTAAGACCATCCTAGCAACATAATATGGTAGAAGAACTGAACTAGGCTTGTATCCATCATACCTATAAGGTACTACTGATTAGTGACACGTGATCATGATAGAGAGAACAGATCCTAATTTCTTAACCCCCGGTGGAAGAATGGACTGACTCAGATCAGAGTGTCATAAGATAAAGGAGTAAAAAGAGCCTGACGTTCCAACCCACAAACAATTCCCCTACATATAACTAAAGAATTTCTAGACTCAACATCGACCATTTTGGCTTGGAGAACCTACAGGCAGTCCGGCTCTGATGCCAACGCTGTCAGGACCCCGACTCGATGTCACATCGATCTAGCCGGTAACACCTCATATCACTTTGCGGCCTCACGCACGGTATCCCCACGGGTGTCGCCTTACCTTTGCCCGGGACCGTTTGCGCCTTTTGGCTCACGTATATGATAGTGTCGCTAGCATCCATATGATAAGGAGCCCGGGCTAACATGACTAGTCGTAAACCCAAAGTGGCACAGACTTACAGGGACAGGCATCCATGACCCAGCTTCGAACGTGTCGGTCATCAGCAAGTGGGTCCGGGCTGTAGCACTAGGCTAGCAGGACTCCGGTAAACCGGGCTGTAGCGGGCTAACAGGACTCCGGTACTCAAAGCATGACATTTCCCCGAAGGGACAGACACAGGAACGAAGAAGGACACATGCCGGCCAGCCTAAGTGTTCCAGAGCAGTAGCAAGCTACCATGGCTCAGCGGTAACACTAGGAGACATTTTCCGGTAAGAGAGGCTACTAAAGATAAACAACTAGATAGTCAGATCCCACACATACCAAGCATTTCAATCATACACACAATATGCTCGATATGTGCAAATACAACGAAGCATCACAACATGACTCTACGACACAAGTACTTTATTTAAGGCTCAGGGAGCCATACATAACATACACAAAGGTACGGGTCTCACGACCCAACATTCAAGTCATACAGTCATACAAACCAGCAGCGGAAGTAACTTGTCTGAGTACAGACAACTAGTAAAATAGAAGAGGCTTGGAAAGCCTAGCTATACTACATGGTCCTTCACAAGCTCAGGATCACCACCTGGGCCTTTAGCCTACTCGTTGATGTCAACGTCTACATAGAACCCATCAGAAGGGGTTGCAGCGTCTTCTGTAAAAAAATGTAAATTATAGCAACATGAGTACAAAGGTACTCAGCAAGACTTACATCAGATCCTACATACATGCATAGTATCAAGAAGGGTTGGTGGAGTTATTGCAGCAAGCCAGCTTTGACTCTTGGCTAGGCTATCCTACGATACTCCAACTTGAAATGGTTTTGCGCACACGAGTCCACTACTCACCACTTCAATACACTACCGAGGATCCACCTCCGTCTTCCTACGGAAGAGCCATCCTCGGCACTCACACTTATCTTGAGGCTTTTAGTAGTTTCCATTTACTTGTCTATGAACTGTATAGGCAACCAAGTAGTCCTTTACCGCGGACGCGGCTATTCGAATAGATTATGTTAACCCTGCAGGGGTGTACTTCTTCATACACGCTCTCACCACTTACCATCGTTTACACGACATGTACTCGGCAACCTTCAAGCGGAAGCCCAACGTGGGTGTCGGCCACGACCTACCTAATCACCTAAGTCTCCAATCCAGGTTTATCGCCTATCCAGGTTCCATCCGCAGGGAGTCCGGCCGAGGTTTCCCATACGGCCCCGAACGATGTGTACAGGGGTCCGTGACACCTAACGGGTGCCCGGTATCCCCGGCCACGTACCTAAGTGTCAGGACCCCGACTCGATGTCACATCGATCTAGCTTGTAACACCTCATATCACTTTGCGGCCTTACGCACGGTATCCCCACGGGTGTTGCCTTACCTTTTCCCGGGACCGTTTGCGCCTTTTGGCTCACGTATATGATAGTGTCGCTAGCATCCATATGATAAGGAGCCCGGGCTGACATGACTAGTTGTAAACCCAAAGTGGCACAGACTTACAGGGACAGGCATCCATGACCCAGCTTCGAACGTGTCGGTCATCAGCAAGTGGGTCCGGGCTGTAGCACTGGGCTAGCAGGACTCCGGTAAACCGGGCTGTAGCGGGCTAACAGGACTCCGATACTCAATGCGTGACATTTCCCCGAAGGGACAGACACAGGAACGAAGAAGGACACATGCCGGCCAGCCTAAGTGTTCCAGAGCAGTAGCAAGCTACCATGGCTCAGCGGTAACACTAGGAGACATTTCCCGGTAAGAGAGGCTACTAAAGATAAACAACTAGGTAGTCAGATCCCACACATACCAAGCATTTCAATCATACACACAATATGCTCGATATGTGCAAATACAACGAAGCATCACAACATGACTCTACGACACAAGTACTTTATTTAAGGCTCAGAGAGCCATACATAACATACACAAGGTACGGGTCACACGACCCAGCATTCAAGTCATACAGTCATACAAACCAGCAGCGGAAGTAACTTGTCTGAGTACAGACAACTAGTAAAATAAAAGAGGCTTGGAAAGCCTAACTATACTACGTGGTCCTTCACAAGCTCAGGGTCACCACCTGGGCCTTTAGCCTACTCGTTGATGTCAACGTCTACATAGAACCCATCAGAAGGGGTTGCAGCGTCTTCTGTAAAAATGTAAATTATAGCAACATGAGTACAAAGGTACTCAGCAAGACTTACATCAGATCCTACATACATGCATATTATCAAGAAGGGTTGGTGGAGTTATTGCAGCAAGCCAGCTTTGACTCTTGGCTAGACTATCCTACGATACCCCAACTTGAAATGGTTTTGCGCACACGAGTCCACTACTCACCAATTCAATACACTACCGAGGATCCGCCTCCGTCTTCCTACGGAAGAGCCATCCTCGGCACTCACACTTATCTTGAGGCTTTTAGTAGTTTCCATTTACTTGTCTATGAACTGTATAGGCAACCAAGTAGTCCTTTACCGCGGACGCGGCTATTCGAATAGATCATGTTAACCCTGCAGGGGTGTACTTCTTCATACACGCTCTCACCACTTACCGCCGTTTACACGACATGTACTCGGCAACCTTCAAGCGGAAGCCCAACGTGGGTGTCGGCCACGACCTACCTAATCACCTAAGCCTCCAGTCCAGGTTTATCGCCTATCCAGGTTCCATCCGCAGGGAGTCCGGCCGAGGTTTCCCATACGGCCCCGAACGATGTGAACAGGGTTCCCGAGATACCTAACGGGTATTCGGTACACCGTGCCACGTACCTACCGCATCACAACCCACCCCTACGGTCAGTGCTGTCCACGGCCTCCAGTAGGCTACAAACACCAGAAACTACTTGCAACTCCTGGACGGAGAACTAGGGTGAATAAGAAGCCGAGAGGGTCCATTGGTTTCGGGCCCAATGCATGGTAGTAGCTGATTCTTAAATCACACATACAGATCTCAGTGCTTAAGGTCGGCTTCAATGAAACAACCCACCATGTACTCCTACATGGCCTCTCATCGATACCTTTAACAAATCGTGTTCACCACACCATTCTCATTACCGACATAAACATTTCACTCTAGCCCATCACCCAGATGAACCAGACCTGACACGACTCTACGCATAGCAGGCATAGCAAGGTAGGAACAACACATACATATGGCTCAATCAACTCCTACACATGCTAGTGGGTTTCATCTAGTTACTGTGGCAATGACAGGTCATGCAGAGGAAATGGGTTCAACTACCGTAGCACACAGCAGTTTGAAACGCGTTGTCTTAATGCAGTAAAAGAGAGCAGGAGCGAGAACATGGGATTGTATCGATATGATCAAATGGTTGGTTGCTTGCCTGATGGTTCGATGCACTGATACGGTTCTTCGTTAGGGTAATCACGGTACTCCTCGGAGGCAGAACCTGTCGCAAAGGACACCGATACACAACCATCACCAAACAATGTGCAACAATATGATGCATGCATGAAACATGGCAATATGAGTGTGTTGGGCTAGTGCAACTAAAACCAGAAGGGTTTGAACAAATTTGAATCAAAGATTCAAATTTCAAACTCAAACATGGCCTTTTAAAGTGCTTTTCCTTGTTCTGCTTAAAACATCAATTTAACTTGTTTGATCATGCATGAAAATAGTACAGATGGATAGATTGGATTTTTCTGATCATTTTTCATATATAATTTGTCCAATTTGGAGTTACAGAATAAAAGTTATGAATTTTTGAAGTTTAAATAATATTCTGGAATTTCCTGATTTAATTTAAATCCAGAAATATAAATATTGCGCCAGCATGACGTCAGCATGACGTCAGTGGTCAACTGCGGCTGGCTGGGGTCAAACCTGACGTGTGGGGGCCACACGTCAGTGACAGGGGGGTTTAACAGGGTTAAATTAATCCTAATTAGGAATTAGTGGCGCTGGGGCCCACTGGTCAGTGTCAGGGAGGTAGTTAGTTTAACTGATTCGGTTAGTGCTAATCCTAATTAGCTAACAGGGCTGGGCCCACCTGTCAGGGACACAGGGGGGGATCCTGCCGTGGTCAAGGTGGGTCAAACCCACCGGCGACATGACGCCGGCGAGGCCCGAGACGGCGGCGCAATGCGGAAACGCGCTACAGGGCACGGGCGAGGCCGTGCTTGGGCTCGTTGGAGAGCCCTTGCTCCCGCGCGTCGAACGGTGGTGGTGGCCGTGCCTGAGGTGGCCGGTACCGACGACGGCGACGACCGTGGCGGCTGCCGGAGCTCGGTTGAGCTCGGGGTCGAGGCTACAACGGCTGCGGAGATGCGGGGTTGGCACCTACGGCTTCTACGCGGTGCGGTGAGGACGTGGGTGTGCTCGGTTGGGCGCTACGGTGACTGTGGCCACGACGGCGACGAGGCACGGCGGCGGCGAGCTTAGGAGCTCAAGGGGGCGGCAGCTACAGGATGCTAGGGACGACGGGGCAAGGGGGAATCGGGTCAGTGGCTCACCGCGGAGCTGCAGGGATGGTTAGCAGGCTCGGGGACGGCCGGAGTGCAGCGAATCAACGGCGATGATCTCCGGTGGCCGAGGAGGGGAACGGCGACGTGGGCGGCGATGCAGGGCTTCCGGGGACCCGTGGATCGGTGGGGAGGAAGAGGGGGTCGAGGCGGAGCTCCTGAGCTCAGCGGAGGGGCGAGGGGTGGCCGGTGATGGCTGCTATGGCGGACGGCGGCGATGGTGGTGTTCGGCCGTGAGAGAGGGAGCGAGGGAGAGGAGGGAGGAACCGAGGGAGAGTGAGAGAGAGCAGGGGGGAGGGCGTGGCGTCGTCCGGGGCATCGAGACGAGGAGGGGAGGGCAGGCAGGCAGGCGAGCAGGTGGCGTGGCGCGGTGGCGCGCGCGCGCGCCGGCCACACTCCCCTCCCTCTGTCGAGGACGAAGACGACAGAGGAGGGAGGCGGGCTGGGCCGCCTGCTGGCTGGGCCGGCCAGCTGGCTGGGCTGCACAGGGAGGAGCCCAGGTAAGGTTCTCCCTTTTATTTATTTCTGTTTTTTAATTTTCTGACATTTGTTTTGATTTAAATAATATATTAAATCATTTATTTACCTTATGCCAATTTTTGCAGGAGCTAGATATATTATTCCAGAGCTCCTTTATAAATGGCATAATATTTAGACATATATTAATATATATAACTAATATATTTCCAAAGCAAATATTTATGCATTAATTCCAAATGCCCAAAATAAATACCTATGAGCTCTTAAAAATATTGGTTTGATTTTTATCTCTGTCCAATATTTTCAGAGAGCAACATGAGCATTTTCTTGGACCTTTTTGGAGAAATTTTTATTTGGATCATTTTCAAAAATGATTCTGAGGGTTTCACAAATCCCCATTTCAAATTAAATGGCAATTTAAACATGATGCACACACTCCGATGCATGACTAGCTAGGGTGTGACACCTACTCCATGCCCACGAGCGCCGCGGACAGCCCCGAGCCTCCTCCCGTGGCCACCACGGCCATTCCCGCGGGTGCCCGTAGGCCACGTCCACGGTGAGCCGTGGCCTCGCCATATAAGGCCGCCCCTGACCTCCCTCTAGAGCTCCTTTGATCTCTCTCTCACCCGTGAACCCCCTGGACCAACCCACTCCCCTCCTCGTGCTCTCCATCCCCCTCTTAGGCCAGAGCCGAGCCGCCGGCCGCTGCTCAAATCCGCGGGCCTCGGCCCCTCTCTCTTCCCCCTGGACAGCCCCGCACCCTCTTTTCACCACCACAAGCCCTTCCCTCGCCACCGTTCGTTCCCAGGAGCATCGTATGCTCGAAGCCGAAGATGGCCAATGGCCTCCTCCACGGTCGTCCAGGCCGTCGCTGCTACGGGTGTCCTCGGCAAGCGAGCCATACATCGACGGATGCAGCCCATCCTCCTAAGAACGCCGATGGGCGGAGCGTCACCGGAGACGCTCTGTAGCCCCGGCTATCACCGTCAGGAGTCGCTCCTCCCTGCGGCCAGAGCGCGCGCAGGAGGTTGAGGACGAGCCTGCAGGCGGGCCCTGCTCGTCAGTGGCCCAACCACCAGGCTACACTGGCAACTGGAGGCGGGTTCGCCCTCTCCCGCCTTTGATGTCACCCTGTCGCCCGTGCGGACGAGCAGCTGGGCCGGCCCACGACTATCTCTTGCCAGTGCGCAGGATAAGGGTAATGGCTTATTTTTCTTTTTATTCTTTTCCAGTGAGTTTCTAAAATCCATAGTTCATTCATTTCATGCATAAATTTTATGATTCAAATTTCTAATAGTTCATAAAATCATGATCTATCACATGGTGCTATTTGCACATTTTTGCAGAAACCTTCTCTTCAGAAATATTTATCAAAACCCCATTTTCCATTTATGTGATGGACTTTAGAAAATCACAGAGAGCTCAAATTTGAGCCAAAGGCCATGATTCAAATTTCCAGATGCTTCTAAGTTCATAAATTAGTTTATGAACATTTATTAATACTTTCTTTGCCACATAATATAATGAGCCATTTCTTCATATTTGTCAACTTTGCCAATTCATAGGGAATTCATTTGAACTCCAAATCCAGTGAAACCAACTCCTAGATGCTTCTAAAATCATGGTTTGTTAAATGGATGCCTTTGCTCATTTTTCAAAAATATATTCTGTATAGTTCTTACAAATCCATAAACCCCTTGATTCCATCATATCAAAATGTTTAGAAACATCCATTGACCCAATTCCAATGAAACCACTCTGGTTATTTTTCATATAACCAGAGATGTCCTAAAAAAGTCAAATTGATATTTTTAGAGCACTTTTATTTTCGGCCTTGTTGTGTTGCTTATTATGGTTGTTTTCGACGATAGTTGACGAAGTAGATGAAATGCTCGGAGTTGGACCAGAGATATTTGAAGACCTCGAAGGCTTTGTTAAAACAGGCAAGCAGCCCTTTGACCATGTCTATGAAACCCTTTTTATGCATGTCATATAGCACCATATTGTTGTTGCAACGGAATCATGATGAGGTGGTAACCACTTTGATGGATTGCCACCGTACTTCCTCATTGATACTTGCATTGTGCATGACCCTACCTTCTTATGAGGGTTATGCCGGTGGGAGTACGTAGGATGCTAAAGTGGATACTACGCTAAAAGGGGCGGGTATATGCATGATGAAGGAGACAAAGTATTTTCAAAGGACTTTCCAAAAACCCCGTCGGGTGCCACTTATGCCCGAGGGAGATGATGAGATGGGTAACCACTTGATGACAAAGTGGTGTACCGAGGCAAGTGTGTGTGTTGTTTTCGAAAACGGATTAGATTTAAGATTTGTTGACTGTCCCAACCTTACATGCGCAACCACTCTACCCTTATATGGGAAAGGGCATTATTGATTACCTAGACCGATACTAGCTTGGAGCCCGCATTACTAGTGACGGGAGAGTTGTTGGTGCGCTCTCTCGGGACGGGGTCATGCCCGGTAGGGCGGCCAAGAACATTTTTATGGGGCACCGGACACACCGTTGGTACCCCATGCCAGTATGTGATGAATATGGGAGCGATGCTCCACAATTTTAAGATGTGAAATGTTGGGCACGGGGGTTACTACCAATCGAGTGGACTCCATGCTAGTGTCGTCTAGGGAAAGGTAGTGATTGGGTGCTTACCCCGGGTACTTGAGGTATCGTGGGTCGTGGATGACACGGAAGTTCCCCAGATCTTGTGGGTAAAGTGTGCAACCTCTACAGAGTGTAAAACTATTCGAATAGCCGTGTCCACGGTCAAGGATAGTTGGGCGGTGTTGCTTAAACTATGTCCAGAGTTTTACAACCGTGCGTGTGAGTTGATAAAACTACTTGGGTCAAGTCAAAGGACTTGACATGATTGAGTTGGGTTGGTGACCACTCTATTTATGTTGATATCTGTAACCTGTCCTCATGGTTACTTGAATTCTCTTGATGCATGTCTTACAAATTGTTGAACATGTCATTGCACTCAAAACTAGCTTTCTGCAAAAATTTACGTATATCATGTATTGTTACATCTTGGACCAAAACATGGGTTGCTTGCGAGTACATTCAAAGTACTCATTGGCTTGCCACTGGTTATTTAATTGGCCAGGCATGGAAGAACCGGAGTTCGAAGAAGAGTTCTTTGGAGAGGAACATGCGAACTAGGACGTTTCCCAGTCAGAATGCCTGTAGGGTTAAGGCAGATGGCATGGGTTCTACTTATCAACGAAGATTTCCGCTGCTTGTGTTTCATTTGATGTTCAACCCTTAAGGCTTTATCAGTGTAAGGCTTGAACATAATGGTCATAATTTGTGTAAGACGGTATGTATGGATGTAAGACTCTTGTTATTCAGCTTCTGTGTGTTCAGTGAGCATTGATCTCTGGAATCACTGTACACGTGCATTTGGTGATCTCGACTTATGAGTCGGGGTCCCCACAGAAACGGCTGCGCATCTCGTCCTAGGAGGAGATCGAGGCGGGAGGCAGGTTCAGGAGCCAGGTGCGGGCGCCATCCTTGAGCGCCATGGGAAACCAGTTCGCCATGACCTTTTCGTCCCCGTTGGCCGCCTTGATGCCCAGCTCGTAGAGCTGCAGGAATTCTACGGGGTCGGCCATGCCGTCGTAGCGAGGAGGCAGATCCTGCTTGAACTTTCCTGGCCAGGCGACGCTGCGTTGCTCAATGGTGAACGCACGGCAACCCGATGTTGCCACCGGAGCTTTTTGCAGACGCGGGACCTGCTCTTGATGGTTCCCGCGCGCTACTGCCAGGGGTAGCATGGGGTCTTGGCGCGCTAGTGCAGGGATGCGGTCTTGCCATGCTGGAGCGGGGAGCACGCGAGTGCCTTCTTGAGGCCGGGGGGATTTCTTGACAGCTCCTTTCTTGTCGCGCGGGCGCTGGACGCGATGGGTCTCGTCCAGGGGCCGCGTGCCTTGGAGCCAGGGCGCCTTCTTGGGGAGGAGGTGGCGGAGGCACCCCCTGAGCCGCATGGCCCATACAGGATGAAGGGCGAGGTAGTGAGAGGGACGGCGTAGGAGAGCCCCCTGCGGCACTGACGAGCTCGGTGATGCGAGCGATCCACTCCTCGTAGAGGTTGTCGACGGGGCGGTAGTGCAGGAGCTCATGTGCCGGGAGCAACACGGTCTATGCATCCGTGGAAGCGCGACGTGCGTGAGACGACGAACCAGCTAGGGTCAGCGACGGAGTGGCGGTGCGGCCTTCCCGCCGCACCGAGGGGTGCAACGAAGATGCTTGCTGCTCGTTCCCCGCCGAGACGATGGCGGCGTTGGCGACAGGTGAAGAAGAATGACGAGGAGGCCCACCGACGAGTGCCGTCTGGGCGACGCGGGCGGCGAGAGCATCCGGACGCTCGGTGCGAGCTCGGTGAGCGTCTGCCATGGATGCGACGAAGCGATGGGACACAGAACAGTGGAAGAAAGATTCCGGCGCACCCCTACCTGGCGCGCCAAATGTCGGATATCGGGTTCCGGCAAAACCCTTAAGGTTCGAACTTTGGGGTGCGCACTAAGATCTTCTCCCTACCGATCCACGCCCCAAAACCTCACCGCGATTCTAGCTAGCATGATGAACAACACAAGAGACACATGGTTTATACTGGTTCGGGCCGCCGTTGTGGTGTAATACCCTAATCTAGTGTGTGGTGTGGTGGATTGCCTCTAGGGCTGATGATGAACAGTACAAAGGAAGAACAGCCTCGCGAGGGGTGTTCTTGTGGTGGTGTGCTTGGAGAGGAACTGATCTGTCTATGTTGGCTCTAGATGAGCTCTAGATGCCTTCTACTATGGTTGCTATCTCTATATATAGAGGCCCTGGTCCTCTTCCCAAATATTGAGCGGGAAGGTTGCCAACAACGGCCATTTTGAAAGGGGACAACTAGTACAAGCTATCCTGACGAAAGGTGGTCTTCGACTGCCAAAGGCACTGGCGATGACACCGTCTTGGGCTCCACGGTGACCTCCGTCCTGCAGTCCTGCTGATCTTGGTCTCGTTGCACCGATATGGAAACCTTTGCCTGATGCCTCGATACTCCGCGCCTGCGCTTGCCCCCTTTGCACCAAAGAGGAAACGAGGACACTGTGCAGGCTAGCACCCGCCTAGTCTTGATCGTCATGGCTTGCGTCACGAGCACCTCGCGAGGTACCCCTTGCCTTGATCTCTCTGCCTCCTCGTGAGCCTGCCTGGTGAGGCCGCCCCTGAGGCGGCCTTGCATCGTCCGCCCCGCGAGGCTTGGCCCCTCGCGTGGGTCTTGAACTTGGGTTGATGAAGACGGGCCGTACTGGGCCACTGCTGAGCCACGCCGCAGGCCGTAGGCAGGCAAGTCTGGGGACCCCCGTTCCCAGAACGCCGACAACTACTAATATAATTAGTCAAGCAATCATCACATATTACTGCTACTCACAAAATAATATGCATGCATACCTAAGCACACAAACTCTCTAAAACTCCGGTATTGCAGTCTAATATGCGGTGAGGTGTGCACGAAAATGATATACATGTGTGGGAAGAATTGGCGTAACCAAGGCTACACCAAGCACTGGCTGAACACCGGTTGCATCTGGACAGATACATAGGTGAGGACAGACTTGGTGATCAAGTAGCAAGACACAAAGGTCACGACCACCTCATCATCAAGCGTACGAAAGAAACCGTACAGGTCCAAAGAATGAAATGACAGGGCAAGATAACGGTGGAAGAGTTTAATGGCATTGCCCTTTTCTGATAACAAAGACCAGCAAGGGTTGCCAGAGGGACGAGATGGATGCCACGATTCAGGATAGAGACAAGTCTATCATCGATATAATATGGATGGGTGGCGGAAATATCGACGCGATACCTGAGCATAACTCCTAGAAATGGTGGCTGGAACACTCGGCACTAGGGCATCACTCTGCTGGGACAGAGATGACGCCTAACACCAAAGAGCAGACATGCTAAGAAGGAGGGTGCAGGTAGTGGATCGAAACCGATGCTGCCTACACTCACAAGATTAACAGATAGCGAAAAAATAATAAGTCTATATGCATGCTATGCAGCAATCAAGTGCAACAAACCAACAGGGATTTATACTACCGCATTCTAACGTTTGCGCGGTCTAGGGATTCCTACATCTAGGCCTGCTCGGATAACAAGCCTGTGGCACCCCGTCTTAGACAAAACCGGAACGCCCCGTATTCCAGCCCAGAGATCGAGATCAAGTCTTCTACAATATGGCACTGCTTAGCATAGAACAAACCAGCTCTTTACTACAATCTATTTGGGTACAAGGGGTTCCGATATAACGGGGAATTACATTGGCACGGCGACACTACGCCTACCACTGTTGCTCTATGCAAGCAGCAGAACAACTCGAAGCAGCGGAATAACTTCTAGCAGCAGAACAATGACGACGGTGGTGAATTCCACTTCGAAGCGACTCTGACTGGAACGTTTATCCTAGCTCGCAAACAAGGGATCCACGTCAAACAAGCTATCAAATCCGTCATGACCTACAAACTGGCATGACACGCCAGGTCAGTACAGTGAATGTACTTGCAAGCTCATAATAACCAAAAGCATTCAAGATAAACAACAGCATGGCAATTATAGGTTACAAGGATTACATGATATCATCAGAATAACATGGCATGAACAACATGAACATGATACAGCTAGCACAATATGAGCATGGCATGAACATATGAATCTGACAATACTAGCATGCAACATGATGACACTATATGCACCACTTATTCTTCTCGGGTTACCTCGCAACCATCACATGCATCACTTACCAACCTCGAACATCACACGATCATCTCAGGATCGAATCAAGCTTGGTATAAACAATACCGTAGTAATCATTACATGACCACAAGCAGCTTGATCTTTTCCCACAATTCTCACACAACATCACGAATATCCAACAACTCGATATCCTCGATACCACGGTGATCCTCTCACGATCACAAACGGAACCACACTTGGTTCAACGGGTTACCTCGTAACCAAACGGTGATCGTTCATGGATCACATATCCAACTTATCTCATCATTGAACCGGGGTTGTTATTAAGCACATCATTATAATTATTACTGTTGACCCATAGTGTGACCGACACGAACTGGGCCCTTATCCGCGGGCGCAGCTATCGATAGATTTAACACACACTATGCAGAGGTTAGCACACTGTACCCACACCACGGAACCCATGGCCTCTCGCTCCCATTTGGGTGGACCAACAGCCTTCCGACAAAACTGATCTACTGCCATGACACTCTCCCGACCACTCCGACCAACTCCCCTCTAGGCTAAGTCATGGGTGGCCCCGTGCCTACCAAAGGCACCAACAGACACCGTCCTGGCAAAACATAAACGGTCCCAAACAGGGAGAGGGTACCATAACAACAACAATGGGCACACAAGGCTTATGTCCGCCTAACTGATCCGGGTAGCGCGCACCCATAACCTTCCCTCGTTGGAGGCACCGGCGAGAGGCATGACAATACACCCAGTTAGGACCTTCCCATTAGGCAAGCGTGGTTGCACTGGTCAGCTCGATATGGTGGCACCATGACTTAGCCAACAATTGTTCAAGTTCAATTAAGTCCGGTTAAACTTGAATGCAATAAGCTGAGCCATGTTAAAATAACATGATGCAACTACAATGCATGAACATGATATCAACATAAGAATGGTTGTGCAACATTATTTCTTAACATAACAAGAACAAAGCATATATCCAACTAAGCATGGCATACTGACTAGCATGACACGACACATGAACATGCCATGACCACTAGCTCATAAATAAATACCATGCAAGAACATAACAACAATGCTACCATGCAAGCATTTAATCAATTGGATGCAATGGAACATGCATAACAACGGCACTCGAGACAGACGACAGTCATGCACCAAAGACCATCACCAACATCAACATGTACTACTAGCAAGAATAAACATATGAAAGGAAATACTACCAGGTAGAACATTATAACAGGGTACAAGACTACATAACACGACAGTGAGCATGCAACTGTAAGCATCACCGGAACTACGATAACCATATTTTCAACAAGCAAACACTTAATAAAGATTCAAGTTAAAAACCGTGGCTACTGTAGGACTATCATGCGAGTGGGTATAGTGGCTTGCCTGGGGATGAAGGAAGCACCGGGGAGAAGTGCGGAACAAATCACTGAAAATGTTTCTCCCGAAGGGGGCTCAAACGGAGTTACGATTGAAAAGTTATGAGGTGTAGAAGAGCAGGTTCTTTTCTGCAAAAAGAATATACACAAACGGGTCCCCCGGGGCATTTCCACTTGCCACGTCAGCGCGGCGCCTGGGCCACTCCTTTGAAGACTTCGTCACATATCCGGGTGGGACTCTCCTTTGCATGGAAGGCAAGCTTGGCAATTCGGATATGTAGATCTCCTTCTCTGTAACTGACTCTGTGTAACCCTAGCCCCCTCCGGTATCTATATACACCGGAGGGTTTAGTCCGTAGGATAACAACAATCATAACCATACGCTAGCTTCTAGGGTTTAGCCTCTATGATCTCGTGGTAGATCAACTCTTGTAATACTCATATCCTCAAGATCAATCAAGTAGGAAGTAGGGTATTACCTCCATAGAGACGGCCCGAACTTGGGTAAACATTGTGTCCCCCGCCTCTTGTTACCATTAGCCTTAGAGGCACAGTTCGGGACCCCCTACCCAAGATCTGCCGGCTTTGACACCGGCATTGGTGCTTTCATTGAGAGTTCCCAAGAAAGAATAATACCCAGGACGACTCCAAAGGTAACGACGACACCATGGACCCAGCAATGGAGCAGGATGAGCCAGGGGACGGCGAACATAGTCCGGGGACGCTGTCTGATCACAGTGATGCCGAAAATAAAATTCATAAACCTATCTCCGGAAAGGAGAACAGTCCGGACGTCGATGCACTCATCATCCCAAAAAAGCACTTGGAACAAGAAGACCTCCACAAAAGGCTTATTGCCACCGCAAGGAGCTTGAAGAAGCAGAAGCAAAGGTTTAAGGCCGCGCATGATACGCTCAACCGTAGATGGAACAAAGTGCTCGACACTGACGAAAAATACGGTGGCGATCGCCACACAAAAAGCTACCCAAAGCGCAAGCTGTTGCCGGAATTCGACGATGAGGCTATAGAGCCCATTCCGCGGAAAAATAATACAGCTGGTCTGCCGGACCGACCATCCCGTGGCCGTGATAAGGCGGCTAATGACGCCGCACACAAGTCAGCACACGATTTACGTGAGCACCTGGACAAAAAAGCCGGTATGGCAAGGTCCATCAATGGATCTTGGAAGCGTGCTCCTACGCAGGACCACAACCACCAAAACGACTATACTGATCGAATACCGACTCGGAATCAACACTGAACACTACATCCGTCGGAAACATGGCACGACACATACAAATACAGGGGTGCTGTGCACCCCCTATGATTCACGGATGAGGTGCTAGATCATGAATTTCCAGAGGGATTTAGACCTGTAAACATAGAGGCATATGACGGAACAACAGACCCTGCAGTCTGGATTGAGGACTTTATCCTTCACATCCAGATGGCTCGAGGAGATGATCTCCACGCCATCAAATACCTGCCCCTCAAGTTGAAAGGACCAGCTCGACACTGGTTGAAAAGCCTCCCCGAAAACTCAATTGGAGGTTGGGAGGAACTTGAGGATGCTTTCGGGGCTAATTTTCAAGGGACCTATGTCCGACCTCCAGATGCAGACGATTTAAGTCACATATTTCAGCAACCCGGAGAATCAGCCCGTAAGCTTTGGAACAGATTTTTCACCAAGAGGAATCAAATCGTTGATTGCCCGGCTGCTGAAGCCTTAGAGGCTTTCAAACACAGTGTCCGGGACAAATGGCTCGCTAGACACCTCGGCCAGGAAAAACCGAGGACAATGGCAGCCCTAACAAGCCTTATGACCTACTTTTGCACGGGCAAAGACAGCTGGTCGGCCCGCAGCGGCAGCGGCGACCCAGGCACATCCGAAGTCAGGGATGGCAATGGGAAGCCGCGTTGCAATCAAAACAAGCATCGAAATAATGAAGATAGCCCAGACAACACGGCAGTAAACGCTAGATTCAGGGGCTCTCAATCCGGTCAACCGAAAAAGCCATTTAAAGGCAGCAGAGATGGACCGTCTAGCCTAAACAAAATTCTGGATAGATCATGTCAGATTCATGGCACCCTCGAGAAACATGTGAATCACACCAACAGAGAATGTTGGGTCTTCAAGCAGGCTGGCAAGCTAAACGCTGAACACAAGGGGAGGGAGGAGCCATGTGAAGACGAGGATGAACTGCGCCAGCCGAACACTTGGGGAGAGAAAAAAATTCCACCAGAGGTCAAAACAGTGAACATGGTTTACGCAACTCACATACCAAAGAGGATGCACAAATACGGACTCTGAGACGTATATGCTGTAGAGTCCGTCGCCCCCAAATTCAACCCATGGTCGGCCTGCCCGATCACTTTCGATCGCAGGGATCATCCGACTATTATCCGGCATGGAGGTTCGGCCGACTTGGTGCTCGACCCAATAATTGATGGATACCATCTCACCCGACTCCTTATGGACGGCGGCAGTAGTCTTAATCTGATATATGAGGACACTCTCCGCAAAATGGGGATAGACCCGTCAAGAATCAGCCAAAGTAGTACTACATTTTAAGGAGTAATACCAGGCGTAGAGGCCCGTTGTACGGGCTCTCTAGGATTAGAGGTTGTATTCGGTTCTCCCGACAACTTTCGAAGCGAAGAACTAATCTTCGACATTGCTCCATTCTGAAGCGGCTATCACGCACTACTCGGAAGAACGGCCTTCACTCCTTACAATGCAGTACTGCATTAGGCTTATCTTAAACTTAAGATGCCCGGTCCATGTGGCGTCATCACAATCAGCAGAAATATAGAGTGCTCCTTGCGTGCGGAAGAGTATGTGGTAGCTCTAGCAGCCGAACCACTGAATGGCCTCTCCAACCTGAATAAATGATCGGTCGTCAAGACCACGGACACGGCTAGACGTGTCCGGCGCACCACTAGTTGTAACAGCCCAGGTAAACCTGAGCTTGGTCGACGAATATGCCCCCATATGTGGTGCTAGGGGCTACACGCATGTACAAGGGTCCATAGTTCGGCTCGACCCTATTTATACAAAAAAGATTGAATTCTCATGGTTCATTAAGAATAACTAACTTCCCGCACGATTACAACAGATTCTTTCACCTGGTTTTTTTACAGATGATCATCGTGTTACACCCTTCCAGGATACGGCACAACAGAGACAAAGGCGTAGACGTGCAGCAGGGCCCCGTTCAAAGGTTTCTTTTTATATTAAGACCCTATGTAAACCTTTTTTATTGTCTCTTGTTGCTTCACACCCTCGGGGTACTCAAAACAACCGAGAGGGATACTGGCGTTATTGGCAAGCTTTTTTTCACGCCAGATTAATGCATGTACCTGGAAATTCAGGGCTCATTATAGAGGGCGGTACTCAACCCAGTATATGTTGTAAAGTCAGAACACCTTCGGGAGTGTTCGGCGTCGCGAGTTTGGCCTTATATGCATCAGCTCTGAATCATGTCTTAGATCAATAGTTGGGTTTGCCCGGCTCCCGCGTTTTGCTACCTTATGTTCCGCTCTAACGGCTAAGGTCGCACCGGGAGAACTACTGCGATTGTGCCCTGGTTCATCTGGATGAGCACCTCAGTAGAGAATGCCGAAAACTGATTGTCATGATAAAGCGAGAGACTGGTCCACCACTCGATGACTCAGCGGAATCTTCGGGATTCCTCCACATTAACGAAGGACCGGTTTCCTGGTCACGTACGTACGCACACCATATTCGGATGAACGCGGATGTACCAGGGGCTATATAGTAGCCCCACCGTCAAACTCCTATGGCTAAGTGAAAGTGTTAAAGCTATATAGTCCGATTGCCTTGTTCGCCGCTATCACCTCCTTAAACGGACCAAGACGTTGGATCAAGTGTGAGCATGCGCTTTACCGAACACCCCCGCATTATATGCGTGGGGGCTAAAGCCGACGACTGCAAACTCTTAGGTTATATACATATATAAATAAATGGTTGCACATGAGGCACTCAATACTTTACGGGCAAAAGTATAAAATATAGCCTTTATAATCAAAACAACATTGTTTTTACAATCAAGATACATGTCACTGGAACATGGTACTCTTTGAGCACTAAGCCTCCATTGAACAAGCACCTTCTTGGACTTCTTCAAAATAGTGTTGGGCAACTACTAACTCCCGGGTGGACCCCTGGTTGCAACAGCGGTGGCCTCCATCTTCGCCCAATATGTCTTAACACGGGCAAGAGCCATCCGTGCACCCTCTATGCACGCCGACCTCTTGACAGCATCGATATGCGGCATAGCACGAAGAAATCGTTGCACTAAACCAAAATAACTATCTGGACTTGGTTCCTACGGACAAAGATGATCCATGACAGACTTCATGGCAAGCCCGGACAACCTATGGAGCTCGGCCCACTCGGCCATTTGCTCATTCAATAGTAGCGGACGCCTTGGATTACTGAACTATGACCAGAACAATATTTCCACCTCATGATCTTTCTGATCTTTGAAATACTTAGTCGTGTTAGTAGCACTCTTTGCTAAATCCAAGTATGCGTCTGCCGAACTCCACAATTGATCAAGAGGGGCATACTTCGGATCGCCGAACTTCGTCCGCAGCCGCGATATCTCCGCCTTGACGAAGCTCCTCCCGTGCCACTCTGATTTCAGAGCGCGTTTCCTTGGATGCTTCCAAGGCCTTCTTCAAGTCAGTCTCTTTTGCTTGGCTTTCCTTTTCGAGGAGCACATAGCGGCTGGTGGCATTTTGCAGCTCAAGAGCCATGTTGGCTATTTTATCTTTGCTCTGGCGATGAGCAGCCTGTTCGGCTTTTAACTCTTGGGCTGCCTTCAGGGCGGCGGCATCGCTTCTCCTGGCGTGGTCCTTGGCTCGGGCAAGTTCTTCCCGAAGGGTCTCCACGGCGGCAACTCCATATGCAGTCGAAGCATATTATAAATACTAGCATCATGCTGCTCTTAATATTTGTTGACCACCCAAATATACATACCCTGTGCCTCATCAAGCTGCTTGTTAACAAGCGTGATATCCGCTTCCACCACGTCAAGCTGCCGCCTCAATTCAGCAAAATCAGCAGTCCGGTCAGCCGCAGACCCTCAGCTGCCTGCACATGAAAGCAGTGCTATCATTACCTGAGACTGTGATCCTCTGCTTGCCACCTCTGGACGGCAACCAGAGTCTTAAGGGATACTATCTACATAGAGCACACCTAGCGTGTGCAGTATAGTCAAAAATATATATATTACTTTGCGTACCTCAAAGCCTCTTAGTAGGCTTGTAAAAGCTTCATTCAAACCGCTTTTTGCGGATGAAATCCTCTCAACCACCATACCCATTAAGGTACAGTGCGCCTCTGAGATAGCCACTTTCTCCAGAAGACCCATTAATGTGTCTGGTTGTACACCGGATAACCCCGGGCTTTTTCTGTTGGTCTCCTTAGGAGCCGAGAACCCCGGACTTCGGGCGGCCTAAGAGTTACCTTCTGGCATATGAGGATCAGGAGAAATCCTCCGGGATGACACCTCAGGGTTGTACGCCTCATGAGGCGGGGAGGCAGGAGGAGGCGTTTCGCTCTCCATCATCTCCGGAAGAAGATCCCCCGAAGACGAACTTTTTTGAGAAGGGCTATGAGCCGGACTGCAAAACATATGTCTCGGTTATTATTCTCAGGAAAAAGCAGGGCATATTTACTAATGTGCCTTTGTTTACTGACCGCTCGGCTGACGGCTGGCCCCCTTGGGGGCACTGTGCGGTAAGGATGCCCTCTGGGGCAGGGCCCCCTGGTGAGGGTTTCTTCCCACATTTAGAAACCTCCATTTCAAAGTCTTCAGGGGAGGCCCTTTTCTTCCTGTGAGGGGAGGGGATTTTAGATTCACCACCCCGATCACCCTCCTTCGCGGAGGCACCAATTCCCCTGGTGTGGATGTGTAACGTATGAAGCCCGCTTTCTGCTTCTCTATTCCTCCCCTCATCTTCTCCTGATGGCACTTGATAGGGTGCGTGAGCCAGCATCCTAGTCAGTACAGGATACGACGAGGCTTCGGGAAGAGAGGCCAAACACCTGATCCTCTCCGCCTTTCTTATCCAGTCCTGGCTGAGGGCAATTTTTCAGAATTTTTCAGAAAGATGTTGGGACAAATATAATAACAACATGTTCGGTCACGGAGTTACTTACTTGGGTATCTGGACGATTGCAGTTCAGACCCGCATCCTCGATTGTGTCCGAACACTTTATTCATGATCCGAAGAATAATAGGTACATATCTTCGAGCGTCACGCCGAAGAAGTGTTGAATAGTTCGTGGTCCTTCCGGGTTGAACTCCCACATACGGAGAGATCGACGTTGGCATGGCAGGACCCGACGAACTAGCATTACATGAATTACTTTGATGAGACTGACATCCCTCTTGAGGATATCTCGGATGCGGCTTTGCAATGTCAGCACGTCATTAACTGGCCCCCAATCCAGCCCTTTGTTGACCCATGATGCCAGTTGGGGCGGAGAGCCCGAGCGGAAGGCTGGGGCGGCTGCCCGCTTTGTATCTCGGGGTGCTATGATGTAGAACCACTCCCATTGCCATAATTCGGACACCTCCGGGAAGGAACCCTTTGGCCATAGGGCGTCGGCACCTTTGCTTATTATAGCGCCTCCGCACTCCGCGTGTCGCCCTTCGATCATCTTCGGCTTCACATTGAAGGTCTTGAGCCATAAGCACAAGTGTGGGGTAATGTGGAGGAAGGCCTCACACACGACGATAAATGACGAGATGTGAAGGATAGAATCTGGAGCTAGATCATGGAAATATAGCCCGTAATAGAACATGAGCCCTCTTACAAAGGGATTAATACTAAAACCTAGCCCTCGAAGAAAGTGGGAAACAAATACAACACTCTCGTTGGGTTCGAGAGTGGGGATAACCTGCCCTTGAGAAGGTTGCCTGTGGGGGATTTTGGCAGTCAGATACCTAGCCTCCCTAAGCTTCTTGATGTCCTCCTCTGTGACAGAAGTGGCCATCCACCGGCCTTGAAGGTTGGATCCGGACATGGTTGAAGGTCTGAAGCGCTTAGCCTGAACCTTGGGTGTTGGAACTTGAGGTAGGGGAAGGGAAGGATTGGGAGTGGAAAGAAAAGGACGGCTCTGGACCTCTTTATAAGGAGGGTGAATATCAAGCGTCCTCCGCGTGGCCGTTTGGAACTTGCCTAAAACCGAGGAGTCATACTAACAACATGATTGGGTTACCAACACCCGTATTGATGAGAATCCCGTGATAAGGGGGACAGGATCTCTTCTTCGACAAGACGTGCCAATAAAACCGCCTCGCAATTCGTGCAGTAGCAGGGTGGGAAAAACGGTTCGTATAATAAACGGGCCGCAGCGTGACGTCACACTATGAAAAGCTGTCACAAATTAGATTTGTGGAATATCGTGCTCTCTACGGTGGTATGTGGAATTTATTTTACAGGGCCGGACACGATTCATGTGTTCAAAATCTGCCTTGGACTATTTGGAGAAGGAACCCACCTTGCAATGCTCAAGACAATCTGCGCGCCGGACTCATCGTCATTGAAGCCAGGTTCAGGGGCTACTGAGGGAGTCCTGGATTAAGGGGTCCTCGGACAGCCGGACTATGTACTTGTACCGGACTGTTGGACTATGAAGATACAAGGTTGAAGACTTCATCCCGTGTCCGGGTGGGACTCTCCTTTGCGTGGAAGGCACACTTGGCAATTCGGATATGTCGATTTCCTTCTCTGTAACCGACACTGTGTAACCCTAGCCCCTTCCAGTGTCTATATAAACCGGAGGGTTTAGTCCGTAGGACAACAACAATCATAATCATAGGCTAGCTTCTAGGGTTTAGCCTCTACGATCTCGTGGTAGATCAAAACTCTTGTAATACTCATATCATCAAGATCAATCAAGCAGGAAGTAGGGTATTACCTCCATCGAGAGGGCCCGAACCTGGGTAAACATTGTGTCCCCCGCCTCCTGTTACCATTAGCCTTAGACGCATAGTTCGGGACACTGACATTGGTGCTTTCATTGAGAGTTCCACTATGTCGTCACCATAAGGTTTGATGGCTCCTTCAATCATCCACAACAATGCGATCCAGGGCGAGGTTTTCCTCCCCGGGCAGATTTTCGTATTCGGCGGCTTCGCACTGCGGGCCAACTCGCTTGGCCATCTGGAGCAGATCGATAGCTATGCCCATGGCTGACGGGTCAAGTTTGGAAGCCTGAACTACACCGCCGATATCCGCGGAGACTTGATCTTCGACGGATTCGAGCCCATGACAGGTGCGCCGAAGAGTCACGATGAGCATGACTTAGATTTGCCATCGGACGGTGTTCGGGAGATCACACCTGCGGTTGCCCCGTCTCTTAATCCGGAGCAGATCGTGCCCTCCGAGGACGGGTGGATGGACCCCGCCACGGAGGCCGCACACTCAATGGTGAGAGAGCCGAACACAGACTTCGCCGTCAATGAGGTCTGTGTTGTCGGACCACCGGACTCGTCTCCGGCCGCTGGCTCCGAACCGTGTACAACCGTGCCCATCGAACCCGATTGGGCACCGATCATGGAGTTTACCTCTGCAGATATCTTTCAACACTCGCCCTTGGCGACGTGCTAAATTCATTAAAATCCCTCTCCCTATCAGCAGACTCTTGGCCGAACTATGTCCGGATTGAGTGGGAAGCGGACGACGAAGAAATTCGTTACCCACCCACCACCCACAATATAAACTATGGTCGGTCACCTTCGACCGTACGGATCGTCCAGCCAATACCAATCAGGGCAATTCAACCGCATTAGTCCTTGACCCAATAAATGACGGATTCCACCTCACACGATGTCACGACCGGTTTTTCAATAAAATAATTATTGAGAAAATCGATCTTTAGATCCCAGTATAGGAAAATTTATCCTCACTGGTAGACAAATACTTGATAAATAGAGGACCAGTAGCATTAAATATATTACAGGGTTGAGCTGAGGCTGCTCAACAATTTATTACAAACTCGCCAATATCTTACATAAGGGCGGTTATGACATAGGGGTGTGGTGACATGCTACTAGCTCAAGATAAAAAGTGGTGGTGGATAACTTGACTCCGAACTGGCAGCTCATCGAGCGTCGAGGTGAGGCTCGATGAATTTATTTCTGGGGTGGCGGAAGCGGATATAATACAGTGACCAAATGCAGGATCGCACGGGACTGACTGGGACTCCTCTAGGCGTCGGACTCGCTATCGAACTCTTCATCCATGAGATCGCCTTCATCAACATCTGGCCAAATCAACAAGCCAGGTGAGTACTTTGAAAGTACTCGCAACACAGTTCGGACAAAAGATATAACAAATGTATGCATAAATGTGTCCTGAACAAAAATAATGATGCTCATTCCAATAATAATATTTTTGCACGACTTGATAAGTAAAACAAATAACTGAAAACCGATCGGGTGTCTGGAGCGACGCCTCGAAAGGTAAACAAATAAAGCTCATGCCGCAGTCGGGCGTCTAAGCGACACCACATAAAGAGCTTATAAAAGAAATGCCACAGTCGGGCGTCTCAGCGACACCACATAAAGGGCTTATAAAAGAAATGCCACACTCGGACGTCTGAGCAACATCACAGAAAGGGCTTGAAAAGAAATGCCACAGTCGGACGTCTGAGCAACATCGCAGAAAGGGCTTGAAAAGAAATGCCACAGTCGGACGTCTGAGTGACATCACAGAAAGGGCTTGAAAAGAAATGCCACAGTCGGACGTCTGAGCGACATCGCAGAAAGGGCTTGAAAAGAAATGCCACAGTCGGACGTCTGAGCAACATCATAGAAAGGGCTTGTATCAAATGTAAATAACGGGTTAGTCCATCCATAGGAATAAACTTTTTACCGGATTTAAAACTCATGTAATCCACCAGGTCTTGTCACTGAGGCTGATATCTGACAAGATAAGATGAACATAGTACTTGGACATGTACAAGATGAATTAAAGGATTTGTGACTCTGCAGAGTTTGTACTAACTGACCACAGCCAACGGATTTCCGTAGCCATGAGGGACTAGTTCTGTTTATGGTATTTCGGTAGAAACACATTAAACTAGTACACACCCATTCCACCTCATGATGCCAGGAATCACCCTAGACAACGTCCAAGAAAAACTTTGAGACGGGGAGGTCACAACCTCGAATAGCATGGGATCAAATTTCTATACGCGCGCTCCAAGGGGTGCCCCCCTCTCGGTCCGAACCGGAAACACCCATGCCCCCTGACCAGATGACGGGCTTTAATCCAGGGCCATGGAACCCTCATCCCGACCTCTCTATTTGGTGTGTACCAGGAAAACGGTTTACAACTTACTAGGCCATATTCATTGCGGAAAACATGTGGCAGTACAGGAATGGAAATGAATGGGAATGTGATTTGATTCACGATGACCCTGAAGTCAAATAGACTGGCGTAAGACTGGCATGCCACAACATTGCCATCTTACCCATCCTCATGCCAACCCATGGCCATGCAAATATGTATCCAACAACCTATGGCTTTCCGAAACTTACTTTCCACTTCTGTGCATGAAATATAACATTCAAAGATATGTTCATAAACATGCCATGAAACTCCTAAAATGCAAACATGCAACAAACACTCATCATATCAAGAGTTCAAACATGCTTGCCTGGTTCGGAGTAGTCGAAGTCTAGCTGGATGAAGTTCGCGGCTCCGTCACATCCTTCAGTATCTACGGTATAAGAAAATATGCACGTAATGTAAATACCGTGAGGTGCACAAAAAGTAATCCAAATAATTTTCAAATAAATCTGATAAAAAACTAGACAAATTTTAAAGAGAACAGAAAAAGAATCAAACAAAAATCCTTTTCTGTTTAAAAGTTATAAGGGTTTTGATTTAGGGACCTTTCTGTAATGAAACAGAAAACTCCCAGGAGGTTCTGCAGAAAAGTCCAGAAAATGATTCGTTTAAAAGAAAAGAATGAGAGGCTGATAGGCGGGTCCCACCCGTCAGGTTTGAATATTCAAATGAGGGAAACAGGGCTCGTCGGCGCCCGAGAGCCGCGGTGGTCGCCGACAGCGATCCACGGCGAGGCAAGGGGATCGGGTGGTACCTCCGTGTTCAGTATGTCCTTCCGCGTCGGTGGGTGGTGGTGGTGGTCGCCGGCGAGCACTGTGTCGACGGCGGCCCTTGCTCCGGTGGACGGTGGTTCGGGTAGTCGTGGAACTCGTCGAAGAGAGCGGAGATAACGCTGCCGAAGTCCGAGGCGGACGGAGTTGGCCGGAGTGGAGGAAGAAGGGCCCCTTGAGGCTCTTCCAGTGGCTAGGAAGGGTCTGGTGATGTGGTGGAGGTGTGCGGGGGCGAGAGCGAGCTCGGAGGCACTATTTATAGCCGGCCCGAGGCGGTTGCCGCGTACGGGATAAATCCGGCGAGCGATTACGGCGGCGTAGTGGCTGGACGGTTGGTTTAGGGGCTTGAGTATCATCTAGATGGAGCACAGGTTCCAATCCAGTGCCTAACTCAACATGGCAAGGGTGGTTACGGCATGTCCCCGACGGAACGGCCGTACGGCACGTCGGCGGCAGAGATCGCGCCCTGTGCGTGCTAGGCCACGACGATGGTGTTGCATGCGTGCGCTGGCAAGGGATATGGCCACGCAGAGCTCTCATATGGTTTGGGCGGTGCCGAACGGCGTTATGCCGCAGGGTGCCCCCCCCTGTCGGCCACCACGGGGGTTTTGCCGCCGCAAAACACGCCGGCGCAGGCGGGCCAGGGTGCCACCAACGCCAGGAATGAGCCAAGCGCGCGTGTGGTGCTCCGGACAGGGAGGTGGAGTCGTGTGGAACGCGCCAGGCACACAGTCGACACGTGACTGATATCTGACGAAGAAACGACACTGAACTTACTGAACTTTCTGAAGGTGTACAGTAACAGTGCATGCAAGGTGTTCGACAGAATGATTTTGGCATGTAGGGTTTTTTCCTTGAGCTGGTTTTTGGTGGAGTGGTCTGTCATTGCAACTGGGGGTTGCCTGAATTTTGGTGGAATTTTTGGAGAAGTGGAGATATGAATTTCACCAAATTTTACAAATCTGGTCCAAACTTGCAGAGGGTGAAATTTGAAAATTTTGATAAGGAGAAGAGTGGATCTTGATGTTTATAGGTTGTGGGTGCTAAGGACTATCCAGGGGAGTTGAGTTGAGGTCAAGGTTCAAAGGCATTAAGGTACTTGCTTTGCAAATTACCTAGGCTCAAAATAAAGGACATAATTGTTTTGGGAAAAGAAATAGATGATATAAAATCCAAAAATGGATTTAACTAGTTGGGACAGCATGATTGTGTTGTCCCAAAGTGGAAGGAGGGGTTTTGGGAGAATTTTACCATAAGAGGCATGGTAAAAACAAGAAGGAATCAAAACCAAAGAAACCCCCAAAACCAAAAAGGTTTTCTTTTTAGAAGAAACTAAATCCAAGAAAAGATTTTTAGAGGGAAAACTCAGAAGAGAGGTTTTTAAGAAGGGTTTAAATGACCTTCTTTAAACCAAGCAAGGCTCTTGCTGAAAACAAAAACCACAAAATTTTTGGAGTGTCACACACGAGTACTTATGGACGGAGGCAGCAGTCTAAACCTGCTGTATCAGGAAACGGTGCACAAGATGGGCATTGATCTTTCAATAATCAAGCCCGCTAAAACCACCTTGAAAGGTGTTATACCAGGTGTGGAGGCCCGTTGTACAGGCTCCATCACCCTGGAGGTAGTCTTCGGATCAACGGAAAATTACCGTACCGAAGAGTTAATCTTCGACATCGTCCCTTTCCGCAGTAATTATCATGCACTGCTCGGACAAACTGCGTTTGCTCGATTCAACGCGGTGCCACGTTATGCCTACCGTAAGCTCAAGATGCCCGGTCCGTGCAGCGTCATAACATTTAATGGCAAGGCCGAACTCTCCCTCTGTGCCGAAGAGTATACTGCCGCCTTAAGAGTAGAAGCAGTGAGCGGCATCTTTCAATCGAACCTCGAGTCGATGGCCAAGCTCCCGGACACCGTCAATGGAGTCATAACTACTTCGCGGCAGGATAGCCCGGCCCGTCCGGAGCTCAATTAAAACACTTTGGCAGTAAACGGAGGCAAAGCTAGGATAGGCCACACACTGCGGCTCAACCGCTCCGTGGCACACAATCGTTTCTTGCATTTTCTTTGCAGGTTCACATTTGCGTAGGCCAGGACTGGCGACAAGGAAACAACTCGAACGCGTAAGGGAATCCTTAGATATTCCCCTCGATGACCATCCGGTTATACACAAGATCCGCACATAGCTGCCTCCCGCCTGGTCTCAGTAGGTTCCGAAGTCATATTTCTTTTTATAACATTACCTGTACTCGTACGCATCAACGTGTTATTCAATTAAAACATGTGGCTTTATATGACGCTTACCTGCTGTTGTTTCTTATTGACACTCTTTGTCAAATGGCATCCATACACCGCGATATGCCTTAATATGCCAGGGGCTTCATTGTACCCATAATACGGCAATAAAGTCCGAACACCTGCACGCTCGTTCACCACAACGAACTTATAGTTGGGTTCGCCCAGTGTCGGTGTCAAAACCAGTGGATCTCGGGTAGGGGGTCCCAATCTGTGCGTCTAAGGCTAATGGTAACATGTGGCAATGGACATGATGTTTCACCCAGGTTTGGGCCCTCTCAATGGAGGTAAAACCCTACTTCCTCCTTGATTGATATTGATGGTATGAGTATTACAAGAGTTGATCTACCACGAGATCGTAGAGGCTAAACCCTAGAAGCTAGCCTATGATGATTATGATTGTTTTTCTAGGGACTAAACCCTCCGGTTTGTATAGACACCAGAGGGGGCTAGGGTTTACACAGAGTGGGTTACAAAGAAGGAAATCTATTATTCGCATCGCCAAGCTTGTCTTCCATGCAAAGGAGAGTCCCATCCGAACACGGGACAAAGTCTTGAGTCTTGTATCTTCTTGGTCCAATAGTCCGGCCAATGTATATAGTGTGGCTGTATGGATACCCCCTAATCCAGGACTCCCTCAGTAGCCCCTGAACCAGGCTTCAATGACGATGGGTCCGGCGCGTAGTTTGTCTTCGGCATTGCAAGGCGGGTTCCATCTCTGAATACTCCAAAGTACCTTTTGCAACGAGCAGTGTCCGGCTTCCCATCAATGTTGTACTCCTCGGCTTCTGTGCTTCAATAATGGCTATCTCCACGTGTCGAGCGAATACGAGGAGCCAAGGTATTTTTGCATTTGCCATCCCAGCCCTGCAAGCAAACAGTCTATTTGAAGGGACATGGATCCTCAGATCCAAACCTCACCTTCTTCCCTTGAGCTAGCATCCAACAGAGTGCTCCAGAAAAAACCATTCCAACATGGCCGGTCGCCGCAGCTCTTCTTCTCGTTCCCTTCGCTCCTAGCCAGGCGGCTGGGAAGAATGTCCAGTTCCTCAAAGCCGTTTGATAGAGTTACAGACCCAAGGGTTTCTTCCACCGGCATTCATGGTTCCCGTCCGAGCTGGACTAGCCACCTATAATGGCGGGGAGCAAGCGGAGAGATCTCCTAATCCATCCCCGGGGGAGCGAATATGCCTCATCCCGCATCTGCTAAGAGGCGTCGGGTTTCCAATCCACCCATTCCTTCATGGGCTCCTGGAGTTCTATGGCCTCCAGCTACACAACTTCACCCTGCCTCCGTGCTGCACATAGCAGGATACGTTGCCCTTTGTGAATTATTTTTGGGCTGCGAGGCTCACTTCAGGTTATGGAAGAAGTTGTTCTGCCTCGTCCCTCGCAACCAGGGGGAATCCATATGTCAAAAGGGCAGAGCCGAAGTATGTCGCGTTGCCGAGACCGGATACCTGTCTGGTACTCCCAAGAAGGCACCTGAAAACTGGCCCTCGGAGTGGTTTTATGTTAATGACGTTCCCCTTTCGGATCCAGTCCGGACTGGTCTACCTGAGTTCAGTAACGCTCCGCCAAAGGCACACTGAAGTTGGCGCCCTTAGGGCCCCCAAGAGGAGGATACCAGAGAAGTACACTTCCTGATGAGCAGCATAAAGATACTGGCCAAATCAGGGCTGACAATAGTCAAGGTTATAGCAATATGCATAATGCAGGGAGTGCAGCCGCTTCAATATCGGGGGAAGCCCATGTGGCATTACAACGGGAAGATGATGCCCCCCGCTGTGGTCGTAAAGTTCCGGACTCTGCCACTGCTCTGGCGAGTATATTGTCCGATTTGTATAAAGGAGAAGAAGAAGAATTCCTTCATATTAAACCGCGGGATGGGTTTTCTATGTACAACCCCCCAAGCTGGGTAAGTCGTCACTTTTTCCTCCGCTCCATTCATTCTGACGTCCTTCATCACGATTATTTACATCGATATTTCTAAGCAGGAACTCGGGAGGGCCGTAGAAGGATTCAACAGCCCCTCCCCGCATCCATAGGATCCCATAAGTGCCTTCGATCCAGGACTCGAAGAAGATGCGGATATTTACTGTGGAGCTTGTCAACGGGACATTTCATCAGGCCAGCTGCGATGGCGCCTCGGTGGCTATTGTCGCCGACTATCCCAGACTGCTACCTACATCGCGTGTAAGCAAAGCCGAAACCTTATCCTCTAAAGAGGATTCCTTTCTGATACCATGCCTAAGATATCGTATTTTTGTAGAGACGACCATCGGAACGCGGCATCGAGCCCCTAGGGGCTCATCGGCAAAGGGTGTCCGGATCAGGCAGGCTTAAGAGGAAGGCGGTTAGGGCCGAAACGCCGTTACAGAGGTATGGTAAAAACCTGCTCTGTGATCACTGTATTTGAAATGTAACAACATCCTTTGTGTCCTGGCAGAAAGAGGAGTTGCTGGACTATATCCAGAGATCCTATCGATCACGCATCCACTAGCCGGATTCCAGAACTGGCTTCGAGAGAGGAGGCCAATGCGGGACCGATGCCGAATTGTCTTCCGACAGTGGATGCGGATATGCTCTCTGGCATGAATTCCAAAGTAGAGAGTGCCATGAATCACCGGCCTCGACGGGCCGTACTTCGCAATAACATCTTTTCCGAAGAGGCATTTAATGCTTTCAATTCTGGAGAGGCATACATCCGAGTTGTTCAAGGCGGGCTCGCCCGGGCGACGGACCAGTGTGCCAAAGATATACGGGTAAGGAAATTTGATAAGCATGCATAGCAGGAGCCCCTGAGACTTGAAACGGTTGGAACAACTGTTTTAAGGATCAATTTATGCACAAGTCCTTGTAGATAAGAATGCCCAATTGTCTCAAGAGCTGGAGGAGTGCAAGACCCAGCTGAGGGCTGCGGTTGCCAAACTAGAGGAATCCCAGAAGGCCTCATCGGGTAACGTTTGTATCATACTAGAATAAGACCTTAAGACACAAATCTACCAAAACCCTAATGTCACCTAGATACTCCAATGTCACCTCAAGTATCTGTGGGCATGATTATACGATATGCATCACACAATCTCAGATTCATCTATTCAACCAACACAAAGTACTTGAAAGAGTGCCCCAAAGTTTCTACGAGGGAGTCAAGACAAAAACGTGCGCCAAACCCTATGCATAAGTTCACAAGGTGAACCCGCAAGTTGATCACCAAAACATACATCAAGTAGATCACGTGAATATCCCATTGTCACCACAGATAAGCATGGCAAGACATACATCAAGTGTTCTCAAATTCTTAAAGAATCAATCTGACAAGATAACTTCAAAGGGAAAACTCAATCCATTACAAGAGGGTAGAGGGGGAGAAATATCATAATATCCAACTATAATAGCAAAGCTCGCAATACATCAAGATCGTGCCATATCAAGAACACGAGAGAGAGATCAAACACATAGCTACTGGTACATACCCTCAGCCCCGAGGGTGAACTACTCCCTCCTCGTCATGGAGAGCGCCGGGATGATGAAGATGGCCACCGGTGATTGATCCCCCCTCCGACAGGGTGCCGGAACAGGGTCCCAATTGGTTTTTGGTGGCTACAGAGGCTAGCGGCGGCGGAACTCCCGATATATGGTGGTCCTTGATGTTTTCGGGGTATATGGATATATATAGGTGAAAGAAGTTGGTCAGGGGAGCCACGAGGAGCCCACGAGGGTGGGGGCACGCCCAGGGGATAGGGCGCGCCCTGGACCCTCGTGGCCACCTTGAAGCTTCCCTGACGTCTACTCCAAGTCTCCTAGATTGCTTCCGTTCCAAAAATAACTCTGTCGAAGGTTTCATTCCGTTTGGACTCCGTTTGAAACTCCTTTTATTTGAAACACTGAAATAGGCAAGAAAACAACAATTTGGGCTGGGCCTCCGGTTAATAGGTTAGTCCCAAAAATAATATAAAAGTGCTTAGTAAAGACCATAAACATCCAAAACAGCTAATATAATAGCATGGAACAATAAAAAATTATAGATATGTTGGAGACATATCAAGCATCCCCAAGCTTAATTCCTGCTCGTTCTCGAGTAGGTGAATGATAAAAACAGAATTTTTAATGTGGAATGCTACCTAGCATATTTATCAATGTAATTTTATTTATTGTGGCATGAATGTTCTGATATGAATGATTCAAGATAAAAGTTCATATTGACATAAAACTAGGAATACTTCAAGCATACTAACAAGTAATCTTGTCTTATCAAAATAACATAGCCAAAGAAAGCTTATCCCTACAAAATCATATAGTTAGGCCATGTTTCATCTTTGTCACACAAAATACTCCCATCAAGCACAATTCCGGTTTCAGCCAAGCAATTGGTTCATACTTTTTAACGCGCTTCAGAACTCTCATGCAATACATGAGCGATTCTGCATCCATTAACCTAAAACGGAGGACATGCCCCTCCGCCAAGATATGGGAACGAGCGAAGGTTTTCCAGCCTCGGCGGAGAAGCATGCCATGAGGTGCGGGGAACTCCACGTCTGCCCGCATGTTGCCATTATATTAACCCCTCATGTATAGTTTCAACGCAAACGGCTATTCAACCTCCATCACCCTTGCAAAAGGAGTAGCAAGCTGAAGGCGGCTACGTGGAGGCCCGCGCAACTTGACAATGAACTACAGCAGCGTGTCCCTGATGTGGCCTTCCATCGGAGTAGGAACACCTGGAGGGGGTGTAGCAGGGCCGCCGCTGCGTCCTCCTTCACCCCCGAGTGCCACGACGGCCAAGCCCATGTTCTACAGCACCACCTTGTGCGCTGGATTCTGCCCCTGTGTTCCTAGCTAGGGCAGGGAGGCGCTGTCAAGAAGAGACCCTCGTCGCCACTACTAAAGCCCAACCACGTCCTCTTCCCCTCACCATGGTGGAAGAAAGACGCAAGAAGAAGGAGGAGATGTGGGTGGGTGAGTCCTCCTCCCATGCCTCCTTTTATAAGGGGGCGTGGCTAGGGGCTGGCTCCTAACTACCCATTGGGAAACCTCCCCACTCCGCCAATCTAGTCCCCCTACGTCACTGACGACGTCCCGAATCAACGCATGCTCGCCTATCCACGGCGCCGAGCTTTCTGCTATGCCACTCATTCCCGCACCCTACGCATCCGCTACCAACCCTACATAGTGCATGCAGCGTGCGTGGCAGAAACGACAGGAGTAGTGGGATGAGTAAAATGGCAGTTACCTCCCCGTGAATGTGGGCGGCCCGCAGGCCATCACGTGGTAACCCCACGTCGTTTTGCACAACTCACAGAAAAACCGGAAACTCATTCAATCATAAGTTAATGAAGAAGCAAGGAGGATATCAAGAGATACATGAATCCCATCATCGCATGGCTCAGGTGCTCGCCTGTGTATTTGTTGGTGGCTACCCCAACGATGCTTGGCAACACGTGTGGGCCAGGCCTGGGGGCTCCTGTCGGTGCAACAAACATTCACGTTTGTTGCCCAGACTTATACACAGGCGTGTTGGCATCATGTGTCTGGCACCAACATACAAAGCAAAGGCCAAGATAGAGAAACCGCTCATTGTGAGATCAAGGAGCGGATCAAGAAGACCAAGTCAACATACAAGACAAAAGAGCATCACCTTGGGAAGGCCTCCCTTGTCGGGCTGGAGAGCCCGGCTAGGTCAAGACCACCCCAAGGATAAGTCCAAGATTTGCCCCGACAGGCTTGCAGGGCCGCCAAGGGCAAGAACTCCCGCCAAGGCACCACTGCTCCACCGCACCACAACACAAATCACTTATCAATGCAGTGTCGAGCCTCCTGATGATTAAGTGGCTTCCACTAAGAACGTGGCGGCTCGTTGGAAGACAGATTATCCTTGCATGACACCCGTCCAAAGGCGTGTCGAACAAATAAGCAGAAGATGATTAAGCAGCACAACAGGCTTGTCGGGCTTCACCCTCTGCATGACACCTAGCAGTGCATTTAATGCACATTGTTCTAACTGCCGGAGCTAGCTATGATAGCACTGTTAGCTGTCTAATCACTAGATAAAGATTGTTTTGCCACTATGGTTACCCCTTGAGCTAGAAAAGGAGCTCCAAGGATACCTCAAAAGTGATTCGGACCCTCTCACACTTATACACGCATAACGACTCTCCCCGAGGCCACCTTGCCGGGCTTGAGCATTGCATATTCATTGTGTTCCTCCATCCAATTCACCGAAGAAGGAGTAGGATTTTACGCTTCCCAGTAGCCCAAGCCTGGGTAAAAACCACTAGAGTCCCATCGTTGTTCTGCTGCTTCAAGGCCTCTACTCTTTGTGCAACGTGACCTCCCCCTTGTCGAACCACAAGGGGACGATGGCCCCATAAGTGATCATGTTCTCCCCGGACACTCCGGTGCTGGGTTTCCAGAGTTTTGATATTTCCAAAGAAGTTTTAACACTCCCATTCAGCCCCCCCCCCCCCCCCCCCGGGAGACATACTTCGTTCCTACAGTTGGTATCAGAGAAAGGTACTCCTTGACTCTGCTCATTTTGGTCTAACCCCCTTGGAGTTTAGGTATGTCTTTAGTGAGCTAGAAGTCGCACCTCAAGATTCCCATCTTTGATGGGACGGACTATCCCTTCTGGAAAGAGAAGATGAAGATCCATCTCCGAGCTATTCATGATGATATGTGGAATGTGGTGCATTTTGGATTCACGGCTGAAGTACCTCGGGCCCCTGCTAGCCAGGAGAAGAAACTCATTCAGATGGATGCTGAAGGTAAAGATAAAATTGATGGTCATCTCTCTCGTGCTCAATTTCTTCGCTATCGTTAGTGTGAAACTACAAAGGATTTGTGGGACATTCTCAAGCAGATAAATGAAGGTGTTTCAACTTAGAAAGAAGCTCACATTTATATTATTCGGGTGAAGTTCAATCAGTTCAAGCGAATAAGAAATGAAAGCTATCAACAAACTTTCGATCGTCGGAGTGACATTGCAAATGAACATCAAGGTCTCCGTGCCAAAGACATCACTGGTCATGAAGTTGTGAAGAAATTTCTCCGATAACTTGATAGTTCTTTCAATACAGTAGTCCTAATGATTAGGGAACAAGCTGATTTCAAAGTCCTCGACTCTGCTGATATCACGGAAAGTGTGAACACCCACGAGGAACAAGAAGAAGAGAAGAGAGATCTCTATGGCTCAAGTCACCACAAAAATCATGCTATCAAGGTTGTGGTTGGTTCTTCCTCCGAAGGAAATGCGGAAGATGATTCAGAACCCAGAAAGGATCAGCAAAGATCTCACATTGATCACGAAAAGATTCTAGTACCTTCATAGGAAAAACCAGTTCTAGAAGAAAGGATCCAACAATTCTGGCGGTTCAAAATCTTCATCAAAACCTACTAGAGAGTACACCTGTTTCAAGTGCAAAAAGCCAGGACATTTCATTTCGGACTGCCCTCTCTGGGAAGCTGAAATTCGTGGCAGTGGAAGATATGATTCAGAAAACTACCATGGAAAGGGCAAGAGCAAGAACTAAGACTGATAAGAAAACGACGAAGTTCTTCGAGAAGAAGGATAACTCCACCTCAAAATCTTCACCAAGATCTTCCTCAAGGAATCCTTCCAAGTCATCCTTGAGGGAGTCTTGGACTGTGGGGTCCTCGGGGAGCCGGTCTATGTGATATGGGCCTGACTGAAGGGCCATGAAGATATGAGATAGAAGGCTTTGTCCCATGTCCGGATGGGAGTCTCCTTTGCGTGGATGGCAAGCTTGGTGTCCGGATGTATAGTTTCCTTCCTCTGTAAACCGACCTTGTGCAACCCTAGTCCCCTCTGATGCCTATGTACACCGAAGGGCGTAGTCCGTAGAGACGATCACAATTATACAGGCTAGACATCTAGGGTTTAGCCATTACGATCTCGAGGTAGATCATCTCTTGTGACCCCTATACTCATCAAAGTCAATCAAGCATGAAGTAGGGTATTACCTCCATTAAGAGGGCCTGAACCTGGGTAAACATCGTGTCCCCTGCCTCCTGTTACCTTCGATCCTTAGACGCACAGTTCGGGACCCCCTACTCAAGATTTTCCGGTTTTGACACTGACAATCATCCAACCGCAAGAATAACTCTTGCAAGGCCAAGGCATACATTGACAAGGAGATGGACTTCGATGAAGCGGAATCATCTGACTCCGAAGAAGCTTACGAATCCGATGAGGATTCTGACTCCGGCATGGCTGGCATAGCATATTCCTCCTCCCCTATAGCAAACTTTTTCGGGAATTCGTCAAGCGACGTTGAATCTCCTGCTTAATGCTTCATGGCCAAAGCCTCGAAAGAAAAGGTATCCTCCAAACATCACAATGTTCACCCCAATGATGATTGCCATGCTAAATTGATCAATATTCTTCGGATGAGGATTGCCATGCTAAATTGATCAAAATTGCTAATATTCAATAAAACTCTCTTTAGAAAATTGAGAAAACCCTCAGGAAATCTGAAGGGTTGTTGGTTGAGGAGATGGAGAAAAATCAGTCGTTGACTGAAGAGTATTCCCCTCTCAAGTCACGAATGGAAGAACTATCAAATAGTCATGATTTTCTCTCGGCTGACCACGAGAGATTGACCTATGATTACCAGAAAAGGAAACGGGAACTCGAGTCACTAACAGAGGCTCACGAGGATTTGATTATAGAAAATTCTCTACTCACCCAACAACTCAAAAAGAATCCTGAGTGTTTGTACCACCTTGCTTAAAATGCCTTGAGCGAACCAACGCTAAATATTCTTTGAATGCTAGCCCCTCTATTGAGGAAAATGGTTCTGTGTCTGATGAAAATGCTAGGTTGAAGGATCTTCTTCAGACAGGAATGTGCAAATCTCTCAAAGGGCATCAAACTCTTCTTGATGTTCTGAAGAAATCTATTCTTCACAAAAATCCCATGAAAGATGGTATCGGTTTTGAAAGGAAACTGAATGAAAATGGATCCTACTGGGAACCTGACAAATATCCTTGAAGTGTGTGGGTGCCTGCAAAGAAAAAAACGCTCGATCCATCTTTGCTTTCGGGATATGACCGTCCTATCCCTGAATACTCGTATGATGATTCTCTGGACAACTATAAGTTGTTCAAAAACCAACATGGTGAGGCTGTTGCTCGCTATGTTGGACCAAACAACATGAATGGCCCCCCAAAGAAAGCCATATGGGTTCCTAAGAAAACTATCGATGCATTGTCTGTTACTACTCTACTAGCCATGCAGGCATAAAATGCTCGCTACTTCCTTAAGAAAGTTCGACAGGATGAGTACATGCATACCTCATTCAATCACTATACTCATTCATCTGGAAGGAATTTAAATGCATATTCTTTAGATTATGCTCCCACTTCCTCGAGTAACAATTATGGTTACCAAAAGAAATCATATCCCGCTCTCTCTACTGTTTCGAAGCCACCTACAAAGATGCGGGTGGTGAAGAAAGCCTAATTCCTTTGCAGGACTATGTCTCCCGGTATACCGAATGGATAATGGATAGTGGATGCACTAGTCATCTGACTGGAGACAAGTCCTTGTTTCTCGACCCCAACTTAACTACTTCATCTTTGAAGTATATCACCTTTGGTGACAACAACAAAGGAAAGGTAATTGGGTTAGGTAAAATTGCTATATCCAAAGACAAGTCCATTCATGATGTTCTACTTGTTTAGTCTCTTTGATTTAATCTTGTGTCAGTTGGCAATCTTTGTGATCTAGGCATGCTAGTTCTATTCTCTATATCCAAATGCATTGTCTTTATGGCCACTGACAATTTTCTTCATCTTCGAGGTAAATAGAAAGGGTGATTTATATATTGTGGATTTCTCTAAGGGTCCCTCAGTACAAACTTGTTTGCTTGCAAAAGCAACCGAAGGATGGTTGTGGCACCGAAGGCTTGGTCATGCAGCTATGAGAACTTGGCAAACTCTCGCGAAGAAAAATCATCTCCGTAGCATTCCTGATGTAAATTTCGACAAGGATCGTCTCTGTGCTGCATGCGAGGCCAGTAAATTTGCCAAGAAGCATCATTCGTCAAAAATTATTATAACTACAACCAGACCTATGGAAATTCTTCATGTAGATTTATTTGGTCCTCAGAACTATGCAAGTTTCAGAGGCAGTCATTATGGTCTGGTTATTTTTAATGAATTCTCTTGTTATACTTGGGTATTCTTGCTCGAAGACAAAACCTGCACCCAAGACATCCTCAAAAGATTCTCCAAGAAGGCCCAAAATGAATATGATGTGCGAATCAAGCATGTCAAAAGCGACAATGGCACTGAGTTCTCAAATACTCATATTGAAGATTTTCTCAACAAAAGTGGTATTGCTCATGAGTTCTCTGCTGCATACACTCCCCAACAAAATGGAGTTGTTGAGAGAAAGAATAGAACTCTCATTGAAATGGCGAGAACAATGCTCAGCGAGTATAAAATGCCTATTCGCTTCTGGGCTGTTGCTATTAGCACCGTGATGTCTACTACACAAGTTGTTCTTGTAGAATCATGTTGGGCGTTCGAGCATAAAGTTACGCGGGATAGTAACAAATTTTCCTCAAGTGGATGACCTAAGGTTTATCAATCTGTGGGAGGCGTAGGCTGAAGATGGTCTCTCCCAAACAACCCTGCAACCAAATAATAAAAAGTTTCTTGTGTCCCCGACACACCAAATACAATAGTAAATTGTATAGGTACACTAGTTTGGCAAAGTGATGGTGATACAAGTGTAATATGGATAGTAGATATTGATTTTTTGTAATAGTAGTGTCGGTGGGAAACGACATCTATGGGATCACTGGAATCCCTTCTATGGTTGCGGGGCGCGGGGATCGTGAGGAGAGCAGGACTAGCAGACGACAAAGAGGGATTTACCCAGGTTCGGGCTGCAAAGATGCGTAAAGCCCTACGATCCTGCTTTGGTGGATGTATTAGTGTTCTATATCTCTCGAACTAGTTGTGGCTGTCGTGGGGTCAAAAGAGCCGAATCCCTTCTCTATGTGCCATGGGCCTCCTTTTATAGGCGAAAGGGGCTACCACAGTGGCACACAGGAGGTGGAAAGTGCTACAGCAGTGCGAGTTTATCGCTAGTATTACAGGACAAGACACATTTAATGCGAGGCTTAGGTGTCCCTTCACTTTATCGGGGACGGGGGCGAGGCCCGTCCCGTCCGTCGCCGCCCCTCCTCGCTTCAACACGCGCCCTGGCCAGCGATGCATGTGGTGCCATGTAGGCAGGCAGGCAACTGAGGTGGCGCGGTGGTGGAGCCTCCACGAAGGATTGCATGCTGCCACGTAGGTGCCTGCCCAGCTGGTTAGGTCGGCAGCTGCATGCAAACGGCGGTGAAGACTTGGTTGGCACGGGCCTGGCAGTGGCCCTGCCGGTGCACTTGGCGAGGGCCTTGTCGGGTGGCCCGGCAAGGGTCTCGCCGGGTGGCTCGGCAAGGGTCTTGCCATGGCGCGTTGGCCTCCCCAGGAAGGATCTTGCCGGGGGTCTTGTGGATTTCTTCGGTGAGGATGGTTGCCTCCCTATCCTCATTTGATCTTGAACATTCTATGTCTTCACAAAGATCTGCATGCCACCACTGAGGTGCCTCCCGAGCCTTGTCCCAATGCATTTGTTTAGCATTGGTGGGCTCAAGGGTGGCTCGCTCGGTTGGCGTGGGCGAGCTGCCCCGGCAAAGGTCTTACCGGGGCCGCTGAGGCTCCCCCGGCAAGGGTCCTTGCCGGGAAAACCTTCTTCATCCATCTGATCTTCATGGCCTTGGTCCTTGTCGTTGCTCTGTTTGCCTTGTGGCCTCGATTTCTCTCCGGCTTCCCTTTCCTGCCGTGTCTGTGCGAGGCCATGGGGGGAGGCTCAGACTGCCCGTGCACAAGTAAAGGGGTCAAAAGCAAAGCCCCTACTTTTGTACACCGACAGGAGCCCCTGGGCTTGGGCCACACATAAGCGCAACACATTGTTGGGCCAGGCCCAGAACGGTGCGCGGCAGTTGGGGCGGATTTTTACCGTGGCCACTCTTCTGTCCGCTGCGCTTCCCTCGACCCGTGTTGAACGGGCGACGTGGGGGTCGTGCGCGCATGACATGGGAGGCATGCGTGGGACATTGCCGGCACGCATGCATCGCATCGCAGTTAATGGGAAAGGAGGCAGCCTGCGCCTTCCCCATAAAAAGGAATAACCGTAGGCACGCTGCTCACTTTACCCCTTTCCTGCGCCTTCCTCCAATCTCACAACCGCTGCCCCCTTCTTCTCGAGCCTCTCTGCTTTCTCCCATCGTCGTCGTGCTTCCGCCATCCTCTTCTTCTTCGCCTTCCGCAGCCGCCCTGGCGCCTAAGTCTACCAAGAGCAAGGGAGTGGTGAAGGATGTCGGCGCGTCAGAGCAGCCGGAGAGCGAGCTGGTGGCACGGCGGGGCGCAGTCCGCCTACTTCCCCTCGACAGTCGGCGTGCCTGAGCTTCGGGAGATGTTCATGTGTTTGTGGGGCGTGAAGACGGGGGGAGAGAAGATGGGGCATCCGGCCACGACCGTCGTCCGTGCCAGCGCCGGGCCCTCCCCGCATTGGTACCCTTTCTTTGTCGACTATTTCTCTTGTGGGCTATGTCCCCCATTCTCCGATTTCTTCAAGGACATCATGCACAACAACGGCTTCCACCTTCTGGATTTTACTCCAAATGCCCTGGCGTACATGGCCATCTTCGCCCATCTCTGCAAGGGCTTCGTCGGGGTGTACCCCAGCACGACGCTCTTCCGCCATTACTTCTCCCCTCGGATCCAGAAAGGGGGTGCCATTGCCGATTGTGTCGCCTGGATCCTGAGGGCCAAGGGGCGTACCCGGACGGTGCCATGAAGGAGAGGTGGGCGGAATGGCGGGGCCGGTGGTGCTGGATTGAGGAGAAGGACCCGCCAGCATTCTGCAAGGTTCGCCAGAAGCCGCCGGTCCATGGCGGCCATTGGGGAGACGTCGACGCCGACGACGCGAAGCTCACGATCGGCACCACCAGGATTCTCCGGCTCACCCAGGCCGGGCTCACCCTCGAGATGATTGGGGCGGGGTTCATCCGTCGCTGGATTGCCCCTCTACACGACAAGGGGAGGCCGGCCTGGCTCTATGTGAACGCCGCCGACATCATGAGGTTCCGTCCCGGCCTCGACAACAACCTAACGGCGCTGCGGCACGCCCACCTTTGCCAGCGAATCTTCCAGCTCGAGGTCGACGACGTGGGCGAGGTTGAGCGGTCCGGCAAGCTTGCCAGGGCCGTCGCGAAGGCCGGCAAGGTCGACAAGGAGCCCGTCTTCAAGCTGCCGGCGGGGGTGGTTCTGCTGAGCAACAACTCTCGCCGGAACGAGATCATCGCCATGATGCCGCTCTTCAATGGGCATGGCCTCGACCCGAGCTGGGTCGAGCCAAACGAGCTCGTGGTGCTGGAGTTCTTCGACACTCTGCACAATATATACATCACCAATGAGCCGCGGCTCATCCAGGACACCTCTCTGGTGGAGCTGGATTATATCACCGCCAGAGTGGAGGAGGCGAGGCTTGCCGAGGAGGAGGCAAAGCTCATCACGGAGGTCGGCAGCGCCGGCGGAGTGGTGGACAAGGCCGCGGCAGAGGCGGAGGAGAGGGAGCTCGCTCGGTGGGCTGCCGCTACTGGGGAGGCCAGCGGTGTCGACACCGGGGCTCCCGTCGTCGAGGACGCTGCCGGCGGGTCAGCCGAGGAGGAGGGCGAGGAGGAGAGGGGCGCGACCGCGGATCCCCCGATCACCGGAAGAAGGCGGGTCCTGCGGCGGGCCACCTCCGGCAAGCTGGTCCGCCTCGACCAGGCCGTGCAGCTACGGGAAGCCCAGGGGGCGCCCGTGCGCCAGACGAGGGCGGTGGCGATGAAGAAAACGGCGAAAGTCGTGGTGTCGAAGAAGAGGACAACTTCTTCTTCGTCGTCCAAGCGCGCCCGGACGCCATCGCCTCCCCCCTCGCCAGCAAACATCAGTGCAGGGATTGGGGGTGACTTGTTTGACTTCGGGCCTCTCAGCCCGGACAGAGAGCTCGGGCCTCTAAACCCGGAGCGAAAGAGGAAAGCAACAGAGCAGGAGGAGGCAGAGAATGAAGAGTAAGCCTCCGCTTTCCTCCCTCATTCCTTGCACTCCCCCCGATGGTGTTGCTTACCTGTCTTCGTCTTGTAGGGATGTGGAGACACTGGCCCAGAGGATCAAGAGGATCAGGGTTTTGGCAAGTGGCCAGCCCCTGGCAGGCACCTCCAGTGCGCCACTGGTGTTGTCGAGCAGCCCAGAGAGCATCCCCCGGCCCAGCCCCCAGCGTGAGTCCACCACCCAACTTAGATCAATGTGTGTCGTGTGTGATGCTTCAGTGTTAACCGTGTCGTGGATGCAGGAGAGGAGCAGCACCAACGGGAGCCATAGGGGGCTTCTCCGCTCGTGCCGCCCCTGTCGACTACACTGCCCCAAGGGGCATCCCCGACAAGGACACCGAGCACCGAGGCCGTGCACATGGAGGAGGGGAAGGAGAACGCAGGTGCCGGTGGCTTTGCCTCGATGCCAGACCTTGGCGGAGAAGGGGCCTCTGCCCCTCGTCCCAGCATGGGTAGGCCACTCGCTCTCCACTTCCGCTTACATTTTTCTTTTCCCTTACTGACCTTCGATCTTGGCTCCGTCCTATCTCTTCCATGGCGTCCAGGCCTCTCCCCAGAGGACGTCGACGCCACCATCAAGGATGTTGCCACGGATGCCGCGGTGGAGGCGAAGAAGATTGCCGCCGAGGAGGGGGCCAGGGGCGCCGGCGAGGATGCTACCAAGGGGGCCATTGAATAACCCGGCAATGGCCCTGTCGAGGGAGCCGGCAGGGCCACTCTCGAGGAGGGGGCGTTTGGTGACCTACCCACCTCCTCCGCTACTTCGGGCCCTGGCAGGTACCTAAGGGTCAGCGATGACCTCTTTGTCCATCTCCTTGGCGTGTCGAGCACCAGGGATCCTTTTGAGGGAGAGGTGTTTGACAAGGAGGCGCTTGCCACCGCCGGGCTTGAGGTTGTTGATGAGCCGGGCGTTGGTGGCGCCGGCTCCTAGGAGGAGCAGATGCTCCAATCCATGGGCGCCAGCTTCTGGAAGCTCCAGGCGCTCCACCGCGCTCGCCTAGACAAGGCCAAGTCCAGGACGGCGGTGGTGGAGAAGATGGAGGAGGACATTGGGGGGCGCATCACCGAGGCGCGGGACTGGTTCTGCGAGGCTCAGGCCAAGCTGAAGGTCGCCCAGGGTGAGCTAGCGAACCGTGAGGTGGAGCTCACCCTAAAGCTGGCCGACATCGAGAAGGCACAGGAGACGGCGAAGAGGTTGGCTGATGAAGCCGAAGCCGTCCGGTCCCAGCATGAGTCCGCCCTGAAGAGCCAGGAGGAGGACCTTGCTGAGCGCGAGGAGAAGCTTGCCGCCATGCTCCGCGGCAAGGAGGAAGAGGTGGACAAGCTCGCCCTGCAGCGGACCCAAGAGCTGGAGCTGAGGCATCATGAGGCACTCAACACCCTGGCTCAGGCCCATGCCGACAAGGTGAAGGAGCTGGAGGAGCAAGCTCTAAAGCTATCCCAGGAGAAGCACACACTCAATGGTGCTCTGACAGTGGCGCAGGGCGAGGTCATCAGCAAGTCTGGAGATCTCTCTGAGGCCAACGCCTCCGTCAAAGATCTCAAGCTGAAGCTGGGAGAGGTCGAGGAGACGCTGTCGGGGGCCTTGACCCGGCAGGGGCTCCTGAACAAGGAGTTGGAGACGGAGAAGTAGCTGCTGAGGAACGAGACCGCCGATCAGCTGGCCATTATGGGGATGCCGGAGATGGTGTACACCCCTGAAGCAAGCCTGAGCCCCAACGCCAACCTGACCATATACTTCGAGAAGGTCGTCGGCGCGCTGAAGCAGCTTCACTCCAACTGGGCGGCCTCCCTGGCCGAGGAATCCTGGATACTCTGCCGGGGGACCATTACCAGGCTGCTCACCAAGATCGCGTACTGGCACCCCGACCTCGACTTTGGAGCTGGGCTGAAGAGCCTGCCGGGGGGTGCCGACACCGCGGCGCTCAATGAGCGTATCCAGCCCATCCTCGGTCGCATCGACAAAATCAAGAGGGTGGAGGGCCAGCGCCAGGACTAGGCATACCGTTCTCTGTCGCCGCTGCAGGTTCATGACCAAGACAAAACTATCTTTAGTTAGAACCGCGGCGGTAATTTGTGTAATATAACTCCGTGATGCCCCTGAAACTTATGCATGTTATTTTCCTGTTTGATTTCACTTTGGATGTCCACCCCACGTCAACTGGTAAGCTTGCCGGCACGTAAACCCAGGGCAGCGCTTTGAGGACGGATCCTCATTAGCCTACCGGGTGTGCTTGTTGCCGGGCAAAGCACCTTGCCGCCCTTGGCGCAGCCGCTCGATCTGTCGAGCTTGACTCGAATCAGAACCAAAAGCATTGCGGATGGCGAAAGTCTACCCTGCCGCTCCCGACGCGGCTGCTTGAGCTGTTGAGCGGACTAAAAACAGAACAAGGGCGTTGCCGATCGCAGGAGGGCCCTTCTGCGTACATGTTCCCTATACAAAGGCCGGACCATCGAGGATAATAACCTTATACCTTAGGGAGAGAAACTTAGAATTCAGCATGACTTAGCTATTTCGTTGCCGCCTCAGCGTCCTTCATGCCAACGGGCGGCGCCGCCTTCTTCGTAGTTGCCGTGGCGATGAAGAACAACTAGGTCGACTGGTAGGCCAGATTCTCACCATCGCACCCCCTACCTGGCGTGCCAAAGATGTCGGTGGGAAACGACATCTATGGGATCACTGGAATCCCTTCTACGGTTGCGGGGCGTGGGGATCGTGAGGAGAGCAGGACTTGCAGATGGCACAAAGGGATTTACCCAGGTTCGGGCCGCAAAGATGCATAAAACCCTACGATCCTGCTTTGGTGGATGTGTTAGTGTTCTTGAGCTCTCGAACTAGCTCCGGGTGCTGTGGGGTTCAAAAGAGCCGAATCCCTTCTCTGTGTGCCATGGGCCTCCTTTTATAAGCGAAAGGGGCTGCCACAGTGGCACACAGGAGGTGGAAAGTGCTACAGCATTGCGAGTTTATCACTAGTATTACAGGACAAGACGCATTTAACACGAGGCTTAGGTGTCCCTTCGCTTTATTGGGGATGGGGGCAAGGCCCGTCCCATCCGTCGCCGCCCCTCCTCGCTTCGACACACGCCTTGGCCAGCGATGCATGCGGTGCCATGTAGGCAGGCAGGCAGCTGAGGTGGCGCGGTGGTGGAGCCTCCACGAAGGATTGCATGCTGCCACGCAGGTGCCTGCCCAGTTGGTTGGGTCGGCAGCTGCATGCGAACGACGGTGAAGACTTGGTTGGCATGAGCCTGGCAGTGGCCCTGCTGGTGCGCTTGGCGAGGGCCATTTCGGGTGGCCCGGCAAGGGTCTTGCCGTGGCGCATTGGCCTCCCCGACAAGGATCTTACCGGGGGTCTTGTGGGTTTCTTCTTTGAGATGGTTGCCTCCGTATCCTCTTTGATCTTGAACATTCTATGTCTTCACAAAGATCTGCATGCCAGCACGGAGGTGCCTCCCGAACCTTGTCCTAATGCATTTGTTAGCATTGGTGGGTGCAAGGGTGGCTCGCTCGGTTGGTGTGGGCGAGATGCCCCGGCAAGGGTCTTGCCGGGGCCGCTGAGGCTGCCCCGGCAAGGGTCCTTGCCGGGAAAACCTGCTTCGTCCATCTGATCTTCGTGGCCTTGGTCCTTGTCATTGCTCTGTTTGCATTGTGGCCTCGGCTTCTCTCTGGCTTCCCTTTTCTGCCGTGTCTGTGCGTGGCCGTGGCGGGAGGCTCTGACTGCCCGTGCACAAGTAAAGGGGTCAAAAGAAGAGCCCCTACTTTTGTACACCGACAAGTAGCAATAAAAAACAACAAGGTAGCAAGTAACAAAAGTGAGGACAAATGGTATTGCAATGCTTGAAAATGAGGCCTAAGGTCTATACTTTCGCTAGTGCAATCTCTCAACAGTGATAATATAATTGGATCATATAATCATACCTCAACGTGTGATGAAGAATCACTCCAAAGTTCCTATCTAGTGGAGAACATAAGAAGAAATTGTTGGTAGGGTATGAAACCACCTCGAAGCTATTCTTTCCGATCGATATATCCAAGAGTTCATACTGAAATAACACCAAGTTATCCTTTCCGATTGATCTATCCAGAGTTCTTACTAGAAAAACACCAAGTTATCCTTTCCAATCGATCTATCAAAATTTCGTACTAAGATAACACCAAATAATATTTATTCATAATACTCAATCCAATACAAAGAACCACAAAGAGTGCCCAAAGATTTCTACCGGAGAAACAAAGACAAGAACCAGCATCAACCCCTATGCATAGATTACCCCAATGTCACATCAGGAATCCGTGAGTTGAGTGCCAAAACATATATCAAGTGAATCAATATGATATCCCATTGTCACCACGGGTATTCATAGAAAGACATACATAAAGTGTTCTCAAATCCATAAAAGTATTCAATCCGATAAGAAAGAAATATCAAAGGGAAAACTCAATTCACAACAAGATATAGGGGAGAAACACTATATGATCCAACTATATTAACAAAGCTACGATACATCAAGATCGTGACATCTCAAGAACGTGAGAGGGAGAGAGAAAGAGAGAGAGATTAAACACATAGCTACTAGTACAACCCGTCAGCCTGACGGTGGACTACTCCCTCCTCATCATGGTGACCGCCGGGATCATGAGGATGGCCACTGGTGATGTTTTCCTCCTCCGGCAGGGTGCCGGAACGGGGTCTAGATTGGTTTTTCATGGCTATAGAGGCTTGCAGCAGTGGAACTTCTTATCTAGGGTTATTTCTAGGTGTTTTTGTATTTATATGATTTTTTGGTGTCGGTTTCACGCGAAGATGGGCCTCGAGGTAACCACGATACACCTGCACATGGGTTGGGCTCTAGGCATGCCCTAGTGGGTTGTGCCCACCTCGTGGCTCTTCTGGCCCTCCCATGAAGCTTCTAGTGCCTCTTTTGTTCCAAAAAACGTCAACAAGTTTCAGCTCATTTGGAGAACTTTCATTTTTGAAAAAAAACAACACCATGGTAGTTCTGCTGAAAACAGCGTCAGTCCAGGTTAGTTCCATGCAAATTATACCAAAACTGTATAAAATTGTTGTAAACATGGCATGAATACTTCATAAATTATAGATACGTTGGAAACATATCAGCATCCCCAAGCTTAATTCCTACTCGTCCTCTAGTAGGTAAATAATAAAAGAAATAATTTGTAAAGTGTGAATGCTAGCATAGGGCATAAGTTTGATCAATGATAATTTCAATCACTTTTCCTAGCATCATAACAACCACTCTTTCTCATAAAACTCATCATGATAAAGTAGCAATTGAAAGCAGAATTTTTGTTGTGGAATGCTACCTACTTTCAATCACTTTCTCATAAAATTCATCATATCCACTTTCTTTTGTAGCATGGACATTTGGACTTGAATGATTCAGAGCAATAGTCTATAATTTTACATGAAGACATCAATACTGAAGCATATCAAGAAGAAACCATGTCTTTCAAAATATCAACACTAAATAAAGTTATCCCTAGCCCATCACGCTCAATCATTGATCCATTCATGAAACACACTCGAATATTAGCTACATCCAATGCACAAGTATGATCATAGTGCTCCCTAGTTGGTGCTTTATAAGAGAAGATGAAGACTCCAATAAAAATTGCATAAAGTAAATAGATAGGCCCTTCGCAGAGGGAAGCAGATATTTGTAGAGGTGCTAGAGCTCAAAGCTTAAATTGAGAGATAAAAATATTTTGAGAGGCATACTTTTCCTGTCAACAAAAATGACTGAGAATTCCCAATACTTTCCATGCTAGATATATCATAGGTGGTTCACAAACATAAAATAAAGTTTATTCCTTTTTCCACCATACTTTCACACTCTACGACTAGCTATATCCATGGATGCCAACACTTTCCAAGGAATTTACACTACAAAAAAAAGACACATCCGTGACATTTTGGGCCGAACGAATTTTTTTTGACATACTTATGACACTTCTAGGATGATAATTCTCACAAAACCCAGTATCATCATAGATGTGGTGGGCTCCTACTTCTATGACAAAAAATCATGACAGAAAATGGGCTTTTCGTCTTGGGCGGGCCGGAGACGCACCTGCATGACATTCTTTGGGCCGTTCATGACGGAAAAAACCATGGTAGAAGCAAGGGCGAGGAAAATATCGGGATGTTCCCAATTACGGTGGGTGGTCGGGGACGAGCGATGCGCGTTTCTCTCGTACACATACGCGCGTGGGTGCGAGGCATTGGGCTGTAATTGAACCCGAGCAAGGCATTTGCCTATACTGAACCCGAGCGATTGCACTGCCGGCTACACGCTATTGAACCTGAGCAATCGATCGATGGCTATTAACTAAACCAGATCGAGCAATTCTTTTGCTACTGTTGCTAACTGAAGTCGATCGATGCTGCCTCTGGATGAACAATGAGTATTGCGGGGGGGGGGGGTTGGATGAATAGTGAGCGGTTTGGGTGGATGAACAGGACCCCGTGGAGGGCTGGATGAACAGGACGACCCCGTGGAGGGCTAGACAAACAGTAGATGGTGGAGGGATGGTTGAAAAGTAGCCCATGGATGGGTGGTTGAACTGGAGCCCATGGAGAGGGGTGGTTGAACAGTAGCCGGTGGAGTAGCACGCGGTGGAGGCTTGATGAACAGGAGCCTGTGGATGAACAGTCGCAGGTGGATGATGGAGGAGGTCGATGGTGGATGAACAGTAGCCCGTAGAGGCTGGAGGAGGTCGACGATGGAGATGAACAATATCCCCTGGAGTCCCGTTTTGCAGTACGCCACACCCCTCCCGATGAACATGACCCCTGTTTCGACTATAGCGCTCCAACACAAGTTCGTTTCGTCCGTTTTGCGGTACGCCACACCCCTCCCGATGAACAGGACCCCTGTTTCGACCATAGTACTCCAACACATGTCCGTTTCGTCTGTTTTGCGGTACGCCACACCCCTCCCGCTCAACAGGACCCCGTTCCGACCGTAGGAGGTCCAACACAAGTCGGTTTCCTCAGTTTTGCTGTACGCCAGACCCCTCCCGATGAACAAGATCCCGTTTCGAACATGGCCGGTCGAACACAAGGCAGTTTCCTCCGTCCTGCTGTACGCCAGGCCTTGTTTCCATCACCTATTCCATCCAAGCCGGTTGGCTCCCACGCATTCCATTGCCTCCCTATGAACACGACGCATTCCGTTGCCTCCCCATGAACACGACGACGATGCAGTTTCTCCGTTCCGACCCAGCCATGTACATGAGTAGGCGTTCGAGACCCCGCCCGTATGTACGTACATGGCCGTATTTTCTTTCTTGCACACTGGCCGTTGTACGTACGTGTACATGCTACGTGTGCGCCTCTACTACGACACGTGCGCGCCTCTACATCCACCAGTATGTACGTACACGTTCGCGACCATAATGACAACGCTACGTACGCTTCGACCAAGTGGGTCCCAACTGTCAGGCACTTCCTTGCGTGCAAAGATGTAGCTGGTGGGTCCCAGCTGTCAGGGGGGCGAATCGTTTTTTTTTGCCCGGACGCACTTCCCTGCGTGCGAAGATGTATCTGGTGGGTCCCAGCACTCAGGGGGGAAACATTTTTTCGCAAAATACGATGGCCCGTCCGGTGGAGGAATAATTATTTTGCACGTAATAAGGAGGCACTTCCTTGCGGCCGTCGTGGACCCAGCTATCAGCCTCTCCATGTACAGTACTCTTCCGATGGAAGTCGTTCCTTGACCATGTTGACCATGCCGCACGGAGAGCACCAGGGCGGTGGACGATGGCGAGGCCTAGGAAGGAGACGACATAGAGCCGGGGAAGATGCGGCAGCGGAAGCCCGCACGGAGAGGAGTACGAGGGTTCACTAGTTCGGCTGCGGCGTGAGGCTGCCATCGCTGCAGGGCCTGGCCAGCAGTTGGAATAGTAGGGGGCAGTGAGGCCTCCGCGATAGCACAACCAGGCACGGGAGGCAGGAGCATGCGACACAACCAGCGCTGCTTTGGGCAGCTGGAGCAAGAAGACCAGAGGTTGAAGAAGCACTATGGTCGTTGGATGGACATCGTACGGTCACTGGAGCTAGAATCGTTCATATTGACTAAGCTGACAAAGCCCTCCATCCCCGTCAACTTAGTAGGCCCACAAGTCAGCCTCCCACCAAGGTGGGTCCCAGCTAGCTGGGGGAGTATTCATTTTTTTGTGCGTAATAAGTAGGCACTTCGGGTGGGTCCGAGCTGACAGTGGGGGGAACGTTTTTTTCGTGAAATATGGTGGGTCCACAAGTGAGCCACCAAATCTGCCGGGTCCCAGCTGTCATCGGAAGGAATTGTTTTTTCGCATAACAAGGAGGCACTTTCTTCCGTGCGAAGATACAGCCGGTGGGTCCCAGCTATTAGGGGAAGGAAACAGCTTAATAAGGAGGAACTTTCCTTGTGTGCGACCATGGACCTAGTGGGTCCCAGCCATCAGGTTCTCATGTAGAGTTCTCTTCCGATGACTCTCGTTTGTTGACCACGCAGCGCTGAGCGCAGCGAGGCGGTGGACGACGGTGAGGCCCCAGACTGGAACGACCCGGAGATGGGGAAGATGCGGCAGTGGAGTCGCATACAGAGAGGAGTGGGAAACTTGACTGGTTCAGGTGCGAGGTGGGCCTACACTCAGCAGAGAATAATACGAGGTGCGGAGTGGAGGGATGGACTGGCCGTCAGCGGGGTAGCATTTCGCTGCGAGGCGCGCAAAACAACACCGCTGTACGCTGGAGGCTGGAGCAGGTGGTCCCGGCAGCGCTGGGGGAAGGAGACGAGAGATTGAAGAAGAATGTCGGCCGTTGGATGTAAATCCAATGCCTTGCTTAGGCTTCGACCTACTGGCCCACATGTCAGCCAGTCCATTTGTTTTTTTAGTCCATTTGGTGGGCTGGGTGAAACAATGATGTAGCATCTATGCGGCCCATTTATATATAGTATAATTTAAAGCCCATTTGCATTTTTATCGAAATCCACGACTTGCTGGGCTGGGCGAAAATATCATGTTGGGATGGACGGAGAAATGTTATAAAAACGTAAACACATGATTGCACGTCTATTTACCACATTGGTCGGTAAAATCTTTGCAAGCTTATGTACGCAATCACTAGGAGTTAACTTGCCAAGTTATTTATAAACAATTATTATTATTATTTTGTAAGAACTTTCAATTTATGAAATAAAATATCATTTTAATTTGATGAGTTAATAGGACGTGGGGTGTTATTATTTTTTGGGCTAGACGTGGGACAGTTGAGTTGGTTCTAGCGAAATGTACTGAGAGAAAACTCAGTTTACATCGAAAAAGAAAGGAAGAAACTTCAGATATAGGATTAATGAAAACAAAAAATAAAGGAAGTGGGAAGGTCTATAAAATGGTTGGACGAACGACAGGTTTAATGGAACCTTATGTTGTTTCTCTCTCTCTATATATATATATATTATTTTATTACATATATATATGTAATAAAATAAGATATATATATATATATTATTGAAGGGAAAACATAGGTTCAGTTTTGCATTCTTATAGAAAAGAAGAACTGAGCTGTGCGTCGTCTTGAAAAAACAAACATAACTTGGGCTGCTGATGTTATAAACAAGATAGGTTGGGAGGCCCAGAGGCCGCTAGATCCAGAAAATGTTGAAACATGTCATGGGCTGCCCATGTTAAAAAAATGAGACCAACCCAAGGGCTAACCCTCGTTGGCATTTTTTTATAGGAGAAACTCCGCGAGCACCACACGTCCAAGCCGGGACTTGAACTCGGGTGGGCTGGCAACAACCTCAAGCTGCCCAGCCAATGGGTCGACAGCCCTTCCTCATGGGCTGCCCATGTTAAACAACAAAACCTAGGCCATGGACCTCCTGGGCCTGGGACTGTCAGCCTCTCGATGAACAGTTGTCTCCCGATTCCTCTTATTTTGCTGACCATGTTGGGAATGATAGATGGTGGCGCCACGGCGATAGCACCAAGGTGAAGGAAGACATCGAGACCATGGACCGAATGAAACGGAGCGGGGGAAGACGCAGGCAGAGGGGAGTACGAGGGTTGACTTGTTCGGATGCAGGTTGGCCGGTGGAGCTCCTTGGTATCGTTGTCTTCTTTCATGTGGGCGTACCAGGGGTTGATGATGGTCTCAGCGAGGTCAACCACGGAGTCCTTATCCTTCCCGTTGCCGATGATCTTGTATTGCTTCTGGATGTCCACAAGCTTGCTGCACCAGATGGCCGAATCGTCGCGTTCTTACTTCTCTCCACCATAGCGAAGGTGCAGTTGGCGCTGCCGATGAAACAGACGAATGCTCTAGAACCTCTGATGGACCAACAATAGTGGTAGACAAGAACCTCGTCCTACACGCATACCTGGGTGACCGTGATCCGCTGGTCCCTGCCAGGAGATAAATGAATGGGCTCAAGGTCTAGTCCTGCGACCTTGTGCTTTCTCGTCCTGTAGGTACTGCTTGAACTCGGCGAGGCAGAACTTCACCGAGTCCGGATCGTTGGTGTACATCACATTCAACTTGGTGCCGCCATGGGACTGAACGGAGAACTCAAAGGTGAACTCCTTGCTGAAGTCCATATCCAGCAGGCTCACCCCTCGGATCGCCATTGGAGTTTATTCAACTGAACGAGTGAATAGGAGGCTGCAGCAGTTAGTTTTTTAGCTCTTGGGGAACTGGATTCAACAGTAAATTGAGTGTGTATAGGAGACAACATTTACAGCCCCTCCCTCACCCACTGCACGCCCTACAGAATATGCACCCTCGGCGCATTCAAATGCCTCCCTTAAGAAACCTATTTCGGCCACACACGTCGGTTCACAAGTGAGTCTGTATTGGTACTGTAATAACAAGTGTTAGTGGTTAGTTTACTTAAATTTAATTAGCTTTAATTAAAATGTATTCTTAAAATAAGCAATGCATTGGCTCGTTCTACCAGTGCCACAGGATCAACATGCACAACAATTAGAATTATTATTCTCTGGACACACATGATCAGCACATTTGCCGCACTTTCACACAGACAATACTACCAAGTTTGAATAGTTTGTTATGGTTGCTGTCCTCTGCATCATCATGTCGTGTTTCCCAGCTTACAAGATTCAGAACCAACAAATAAGATTCAAATAATAAGTACAACATAGATGCCTACACATCTCATTGATTCCCAACTTCCAAGATTCAGAACCAACAAATAAGATTCTAATAATAAGTACAACAAAGGTGCCTACACATCTCATTGATTGCCAGCTTGCAAGATTCAGAAACAACCCATTAGAGCCTTTTGATAAAGTGAATATCGGAATTAAATCCATCTTGGCTAGCCGTGTCATATAACCAAGAACTTGGCGAATGCTCTTGACCATCACAACATCTGTAGTTGAGTATTCCTGTTTGCATAGATAAAGAGCATGGGTTTAGGACTCTAGTAGTCGTAGAGATGGTTATACAAACATTGGCCTTTTCTTTTGGCCACCAATTCTATCTACGTTCCTGATGCGTCAATCTTTGACGCATCCATTGAAATTACTATAATAGTGGCACTAGTTGAAGCAAACTTTATTTCCAAAATGAGAAAAGATTGCGATAGAATAGCTTTATTTAAAAAATACAACATTGGCACAACATGACAAAGCAGAATCATGTTGATAAAGGACAGTACTGACCGGTGTGAGGGTCCCTATGCCGCCACAACTCGATCTGGTGAACCTGCAACTCCACTCGGATGAGGTCAACCTCCAGCTCCATGATTCAATTCATGCACCTTTTTCTGTAGTTCACCTGAAATGAAGCAAAGATTGCATCATTCACCTAGCAAGAAGTACTTGCTCGAGTGAGTTGGTAGGTTCTTCTTTAGTAGTTGCACTAAAATGGAGCAACACTAAGGTTGGTTGTCCTGCTCACGTAAGGTGCAACTATAATTTGCTTATCCTTTTGTGCAGTTCCAATAAAATAAAGTGCCATTGTGGTGACAGTGACGACTCATCTTGCAAAGGCTAATAAAATGTTGCACGAGATCACCAACAGAATTTGGCGGAGATTTTGGGAACTCCAGTCACCATTTTGTGCAGTTCCACCAAAATTGAGAGATGTTGCCCACATGACATTTTAGTTGAACTGCACAAGACACTCATTCCATAAAGTGTTTTGTGCAGTTCAACAAAAGGTCACAATAGCAACAAGGTGAAATGGATATCCCTATCTGCACAAAAAGATAGAAAGTAAACAGTTGCTGGTCAATAAGAATGTACGAAACATACACGAAATGAAAAGAAGCATCTTAATTATGTTCATGGCAATCATTCAAGGACAGTAGAAATTTTAAAACGTCAGTAATGCTTCATGTTACCGGAAGCATTACGATCAACTATGACATTCGTCAAATATGGGATTACTTTAATTGTGGCATTGCTTGTTTACCAGATACAGTAAATCAACAGCAGCTAAAGAGTTCGTTTAAGGGCATGGGACCATGGGGACACCAGGTCACTCAGTAGCGTAAAGAAGCAACTTACTTATCATACTTGGGAAAAACAGCAGGAGTGCCATTTGTTAACACAGTTTAATTGCATCATATCACTGGAGGCATTAGATTAACAATAACATTGGTTAGACATGTCCTTAAGGTAACAGTTTGATCACTTCATTTTACATGCGCCCTTGCATTAACAACAGCAAAAGGTTGGTATAATGACATGCGACAGTGGACGCATCAGCACAATGTACCTACAAAGAGGCATAAAGTGGTGATGCCGAGTTTGTTCATGCTCTGTGAGGGCAACAAATCTAATCCTAGAGAATTTTTACTATGTGAGGGCAGCAAATCTAATCCCGGAGACCTTTTACTATGTGAGGGCAGCAAATCTAATCCTGGAGACCTTTTACTATGTGAGGGCAGCAAATCTAATCCTGGAGACCTTTTACTATGTGAGGGCGGCAAATCTAATCCTAGAGACCTTTTACTATGTGAGGGCAGCAAATCTAATCCTGTACATACTCTGTTGACTTGTCCACCAGCCGCCACTTTCTGTCCATTTTTCAACCAATAATAGATCTGTTCCTTATCCAGTTTGTACTGAGTTTTCCCATTATTTTCCTTTTCAACCAAGAGACCGGTTGGGCACCCGGTCTGTACTAGTTTCCCCTGTTATTTCCTCTTTGAATCAAGTCCTAGATTCATGCTATGAATTTCCCCCCTTTCTTCGTTGTTTGAACCAAGTCCTATATTCGAATGCATGAAGTAGCTTTACCTCTCATAATACTAAAAATTTAGGTGGATTTGGAAGAGCTGATGGAAGTAGAAAAAGATGCACATGCAAACACGTTGGGAGCTGGGGCAGTAGAGCAAGGCCGCTTTCGAAGAACTTGTACCTGAGGTTTGTCGGGATGTCAGCGGCGGCAGGTCCGATCTACGCACAATACGGCAGGGAGGAAGAAGGGTCGGAGGACCTGCCGAGTCGGCGATGTGTCGGAGAGAACGGCATGGGCAGAGGATCAGGCCCCACCGGCAGCTGTGGGTTTCCTCCCTCGGCGGTGATGACTGCGTGAACGATGCACCTTTAGGCCTCTACACACACCGGCCGAAGGGATCCGTCCGGATCTGTGACGAGCGGTTAGCAGAGAGAAAATGTCGCTACCGCTGTCTTGTTTAGATCTAGAGAGGATGAGAGAATGAAGAGAGCAACCCTAGTAAAGCAAGCGCTCAGGCCCCTTCATATATATATATATATATATATATATATATATATATATATATATATATATATATATACATATATAGTGGAGTGATTATCTTTTTCTCTCCACAAACAGTGTTTAAATTTGTGTACGTGCCATTAAATAAAAGAAACTCTCTATTTAAGGTGACTACTGTACGACTCCTACTTACTACTAGTAGTACTAGTATTGTTCACTTGTGCTCCCCGCCCCTCCATTCATTGAACAACCCCACGAGTGAATAAACATACAGTAAGTATTTATATAGAACGAACAAGCTCGAACTATTTTAGCGTAGTTAAAAGTTGAGGGCGGGGCTTTTCCCGGGCAGTACGCGTGGCAGTTTTCGAGTAGGCGGTTTGACAGAGAGGCGAGGAGGGTGAGCGAGTGGCGGATTCTCAAACATACTGCTAGAAAGGTGGGGATGTGCAATTTGACGGCGCGTTACTGCTGGAAAGACTTGTGATATGACCACTCAATATAGTCATGAATTACTGGTGCTCCGACTAGGGTGATGCCCCCCTTCCGTTCTGCACTCTAATCTGGTGCATGACACGTCGACCCGGATGCTGGTTCTCCCACATGTCGGCGAAGTACGTAGTAGTAAGAAGGAGCAAAGAATGATGCATTATATACTACTACTACTACTCAGGTCGCAGGAGTGCGAACCACGGCAGCCCAGTGAACCAGCAGTGCGAACCACGGTAGCCTAGTGAACCAGCAGTAGAAAATAATGTGGTGATATGACCATAAAAAACAATGTGCTACGGTCCACACTATAGCATGTATAGTACCACTCCTCTTTGTTTGGATCCTTGAGTTAGAGCTAGTTTCGATTGAAATAGCCACAAATTATAGAAACAGGAGGGGTTAGTTATAGCTAGTTTGTTCGAACCCAGCTAAAGAAACTAGCCCGGTGGAGAAGTTCTAATTGGGTTAGTTATCCTCAGGCCCACTAAAAGAGAACTAAAAAAATCTCCCCCACCCACACCAGATCGCTCCCCCCCTCTCGCATGACTCCTCTCTGTTCCCCATAGGGCCGCCCGCCCAAGCACCACTCGCCCTCTCTCTCCTCCGGCCACCCTCTCCTTCCGGCCTCCGCCACGGTACTCCGGACGCCCTCTCCCTCCGGCCTTCGAAGGTCGCCCCTCTCCCCCTTCACCTGTCATTTTTCTCCCTCTATCATGGGCGGTGGCGGCGCATCTACCATGGAGGTCGCAAGAGGGGTGAGTTTGTTCGTTCCTTCTCTGTCTCACAGCCATATCATTGATCTTGCTCGCTCTAGCGCTAATTCTGATTTGGAAAAGTACATCCTGATCAAACTTGTTATAGATTTGTAGTGCACGCATGGAATTGTTTGATGTTGCTTGAGGAGGTAATAAATCTTTCTAGAGGCCCAAAGCTTCAGTTCACCTTTCTAGGTATTTCAGTTTCAGGCTTGCATTATTTCTAGAGGCCCAAAGATTTAGTTCACCTTTCTAGGTATTTTAGTTTTAGGCTAGCATTATTTCTAGAGGCCCAAAGATTTAGTTCTCCTTTCTAGGTATTTCAGTTTCAGGCTTGCATTATTTCTAGAGGCCCAAAGATTCAGTTGACCTTTCTAAGTATTTTAGTTTCAGGCTTGCATTATTTCTAGAGGCCCAAATATTAAGCTCCCAGTCGGCGGCAAGCGGCCCTGCTACCCACGCCGGTGTCGACCTCAACACGCAAGGGCCAGTGTCGAAGGGGTTCCTGGGGCTTGGGCTCTACAGAGCCTTCCTCCAGAGCGACGATGGCAAGTTCCTCCCTCGGTGCATGAAGGGTTCCGGGCTCCCTCCCTATCGTGAATGACTTCCGTGATGAGTTAGCTCATGCTTTGTTTCATGGAGTGTTTTTTTGTGAAGTTTGATTGACGACTTGTATGTTTAAGTGGGTTCTCATTTGTATGGACAAAGTAAAAATTATCATGTTTTGCATGGTTGATTTGTAAAGATGGTTCATTTATGTTAATTGTGAGCGGGAGGAGGCCACACAAGAGCCGGCCACACCAAATCCGGCAGGAAATAGGGTCCAAAGTAGTCAAATGATTGAGAAACACTACTAGGGAAAACCCTAGTAGTAGCGTGGGTTTTTAGGCTAGCAGCAGCGCAGGTGGCCGCGCTACTAATAAGGCGCTACAGCTAACTCATAGTAGTAGCGCGGCCCTAACCCGTGCTACTATTGTTGACGATATCAGCAGCGCTTTTTAGGAACGCGCTACTATTAACTAGCTGTAGCGATTTCGCCATCCCTCGCTACTGCTATATCTTCCATCATTTTCCCATTACCCCTTTCCCTTTCAGTTTCCCTTTCAGATATTAGATACTAGGTACTGCTAGTAGATATCAAATTCATAAACCATTACTAGGTAGTACTCCCTTCGTTCCAAATTACTCGTCGTGGTTTTAGTTCAAACCACGACGAGTAATTTGGAATGGAGTACTAGATAACAATTTCATGCATAGTCAACATGCATCCTCAAGCAGTACAAGGTCATATCAACGGCCATCATCATATGTAGTTCTAGATGATATTGACAACGATCATCATATGTAGTTCTAGATGATATAGCCACACACACATATGTAGTTCTAGATGATATAGCCACACACACACATATGTAGTTCTAGATGATATCGAAGATAATCATCATCCTCAAGCCTGGACGGTTGGTGTTCCTGATAGTAATTAGGATGGCCTATCCAACACGAAGATTCTTGCCATCGAGGAATTTCTTCCACCCAACCGAGTTTAAGTGTGTGCGACCGTCCGTGTCCACGCGGTAAGTACAGGTTGTGACGGAGCCCCTTGCAGTAAGGCGTAGTCCAGCTGAGCCTTCTTCATCATGCTCGATACCATAACTCACAGATATGCTCTTTGCCAATTTCTGAATAAGAAAAACATATCAATTAATAAATATCCTCGCAAATAAGTACATATGGATTATCTACACTATTAATAGTTTCCTTAGATTCTACACTAATAAGCATGTGATCAAACTCTACACTAAAACATATCATCGACTAGATTCCACACAACATACCATATCATTGGACTGTGCACTAAGTAATTCATCGGATAATTTGCATTTGTAAGTATAACATACCATATCATGTCGATCAACCATGGTATTTGTCAAGCGGGTCACGAATGGCACCCCGACACAGTCAGCACGTGGCGGAATTATGTCCCACAGGTTGGACACCTCCTCCTCACTCAGCCTTGTTCTTTGATCTATGATGGCTTCATGAAGTGGGTCCTCATTATCTTCATCATCTTCATCATCTTCGTCATCTTCATCATCTTCCACCAGGTTGAGATAAATGACAGCTAGCTTGGGTCTTTCTGCTCGGAAGGAGAAGCTGATCAACTCATCACCAGTAAGACGCATGCGAGCGACGAAACGGGCCCATCCATCTCCTCCAATCTGCGACATATTGGGTCCTTTCTCGACCTCCATAGTGTACGCCCCCCAGGAGACTCAAATGTCATGGTGTCTCCTGTCAGCTTGTTGAATTTCAACCTCACATTGCATGAGACGATCTGTGTAAAATAAGCAAAATGACACAATGCAGTAATGCCAACACTAAAAATAAAATAGTTATTAAATTTCATCTAATTTCTTACCACCGCATGACGAAAACTCGGCTGGAAGTAGATGCCGAGCAGCTTCCCAGTTGCAAGGCTGCTGGCGCATCTTGACTTGCACAGTCTACATAGTGGTGGTGGGGGTGGCGCCATTTTTCCTAAAGCAATATGAGCAAAGGATTAACGATCAACTAAATCAAAATGTTCTAAGTGAACTAAATCAACTAGCCTACTAAATCAACTAAATCAAAATGTTCTAAATCAACTAAATCAACTAGCTAGCCTACTAAATCAACTAAATCAAAATGTTCTAAGTCAACTAAATCAACTAGCCTACTAAATCAACTAAATCATATCAACTAAATCAAAATGTTGCATCTGAACTAGCCTACTAAATCAACTAAATCAAAATGTTCTAAGTCAACTAAATCAACTAGCCTACTAAATCAGCTAAATCAAAATGTTCTAAATCAACTAAATCAACTAGCCTACTAAATCAACTAAATCAAAATATTCTAAATCAACTAAATGAACTAGCCTACTAAATCAACTAAATCAAAATGTTCTAAGTCAACTAAATCAACTAAATGAACTAGCCTACTAAATCAACTAAATCAAAATGTTCTAAGTCAACTAAATCAACTAGCCTACTAAATTATATCAACTAAACGAACTAGCCTACTAAATCAACTAAATCAAAATGTTCTAAGTCAACTAAATCAACTAGCCTACTAAATCAACTAAATCATATCAACTAAATCAAAATGTTGCATCTGAACTAGCCTACTAAATCAACTAAATCAAAATGTTCTAAGTCAACTAAATCAACTAGCCTACTAAATCAGCTAAATCAAAATGTTCTAAATCAACTAAATCAACTAGCCTACTAAATCAACTAAATCAAAATATTCTAAATCAACTAAATGAACTAGCCTACTAAATCAACTAAATCAAAATGTTCTAAGTCAACTAAATCAACTAAATGAACTAGCCTACTAAATCAACTAAATCAAAATGTTCTAAGTCAACTAAATCAGTTAGCCTACTAAATTATATCAACTAAACGAACTAGCCTACTAAATCAACTAAATCAAAAAGTTCTAAGTCAACTAAATCAACTAAATTATATCAACTAAATCAAAATGTTGCATATGAGCAGGAGGGAGAAGGAGGGGCGACTCGAGGAGGGAGAAGAGAGTAGGATGGAGGAGGAAGGCGGAGCGAGGAGGGGCCGGCCGGCGCGGCCAGTTGAGGGAGGACAGAGGAGGAAGGCGGAGCGAGGAGGGGCCGGCCGGCGCGACCAGTTGTGGGAGGACGGAGGAGGAAGGCGGAGCGAGGAGGGGCCGGCCAGCGGCGAGTGGAGAGGAAGGACGGAGGAGGAGGCCGGTACCGAGTCCAGCAAGGAGGAGGAGGTGACGGCGCGTGGTGCAGACACAGAAGGGGCGACGGGGGTGGACCGGCACACGGCGCGGACCGAGGATTGAGTGTGTGACTGTGTGAGTGGATCGGATAGAGGAGATGGCGGTGGGAGATGAATTGCTTAGCAGTAGCGCGCTGTAGGAAAAGACGCTACTGCTAAGCTATCTAACAGCAGCGCCTTTCACAATAAAGCGCTACTGCTATGTGTCAGCATGTAAAAATAGACTTTATTCAATATATCAAAAATACATTGATCATTAACGATCTTTTTGTGTACAATCTGATTTGTCAATATGAGTCCTCACCGGTTTAGGAACAGGTGAAGACTCATATTGCAGCCACAAATTCTACACATAGAGTTCAATGAAGACCAAGTGCTTGTCAAAGTTTGAGAAGTAACATATTTAAGGTGGTAGAAACTCTCTTCACGGAGCGAGGTGGGACTAAATTTTTGTAGGAAACTTAGCAGTAGCGCTTATCTGAGAAATGCGCTGCTACTATGCTACGTAGCAGTAGCGCGCCTCGCTATAACACGATGCTGCTATAACTAGCCTCACGGCGGCCTCGTGGGAATTATAGCAGCAGCGCGTCTTTGAGCGGGCGCGCTACTGCTATATTTGTTTCAACAGCGAGTTTCGCCTGGGCACGCTACTGCTAATTAGCAGCAGCGACTTATTTTAAAGCGCGCTGCTGATAAGATTCTCTGTATAGGCTTTTCCCCTAGTAGTGAAAGAGCATTTATTGTCAATCTAGCCCTGCCATCCATACACCTCTTTGGTTTAGAGTTAGTTCAGGGTTAGAATCTAACTCTAACCACTAACTGAGTTAGAGTTCTCCTCGTCTCGGTTCACCGCCATCATACTTTCCCCATTCTTGTGTTTTCAGTATCCTGCGAATCAAAGAGGCCCTTTTTTAGGGAAAAATCAAAGAGGCTCTTAGACTGGTTTAGGTCCGGTCATTTTTTATAAACGTGTTATGTCCAAAATTTAATGAACGTGCTCCGGTTTCTACGAAAATAATCTGGTTTCATGTAGTAATTCGTTCATTTATTTATTTTTCTGTGGGGGGTTTGCATTTAATTCACGAGGTCTGAAATGTAAAGTGCCCTGGCATATGCTCCGAGTCGTCCATGCACTACGACCCAGATGCTCTATGTCCCACATGTCGGGGAATGGGAGCACGTGGAAATAGCCTAGGAGTACATATAGGAGGATAAATGCGTGAAAAAATATGTACTATGAAGCGTAGTTGTGGTTCGAAAAGGAGACCTAAAGTGATGATAACTATAGGTCGCACGCACCCAACTAGTGGTACTAGACATACGACTAATTTTTCCATCACAAAAAAGAGAGGTATGAGTGCTCAGTACTCCTATTCTATCAACACAAGTCCCATCTGACAACAACGTCCGTGCTACAGCTAGCTCTCCTCCCTCGTTTCTCTCTTCAAATTCTAAACTCGGATAACGCCCAGTGGGCGGGGGTGGGTTTGCTCAACTACGGCCCCACCTCACAGTGAAAACATAATGACTAGAATAAAAATGCCATATACTCCCTCCGTTCCTAAATATAAGCCTTTTTAGATACTACTTCAAATGGAATACAACATACAGATGTATGTAGACATAGTTTAGACTGTAGATTCACTCATTTTGCTCCGTATGTAGTAGTCACTTGCTGGAATCTTTAGAAAGACTTATATTTGGGAATGGAGGGAGTACTATACTAATAAAACATTAAGGCTATGAGGCAATGCAGTGCTGGTTACAGGAGGCGAGAAGAAGAGATGCATCCATCTACGACGTCCACCTCCTCGACTCAGGGCGCCAGCGCACCGAATGGCGCCTAAGTAGGAGCGGCTTTCGTGGCCAGGTCGACGTTCTTCTGAACAATGGCGTCCAAAGATTCCAGCCGCTGGAAGAAGGCCAACGTCTTTCTGTCCTCGCTTGCCTTGTAGTGGCCTATGTAGATGATTTCCTCGTACACGTGGATGTGCAGGTCAACGGTTTCTTGCATGGCGAGGCACTGCACGGCGAGCGTGGCCTCGAGGTGCACATTCTTCGTCGTGACCTCCGGCACCTGCAGGGCCACCAAGGCTTCAAAGAGTTCGCCACCATGGAGGCCGATGAGGGTGGCAGGCAATGAGGAGCCTGGGCGTGTGGGCTGGAGCAGTACGGCATGGTCGTCCGGGCACTTCTTGACGGCGGTGAACTTGCGGATGGAGTTCACCATCATGTCGTCCATGCGAGAGGCGAAGCCGGCATAGGCGAGGGCTACTATGCTGGCGGTCGCCAGCATCGTCTGGAAACGCTGCGTGATGCGGGGCCACAGGCCAGCGCCTTGGATGATTTGGCACAACCGACTACCACTCCCGTCCATCACTTCCATATGTTCTTGTGGCTTCTGGTCACTTGGTCTTGGATTGGAGTGAGCAGTGTTACGTAGAGAGAGTAGATGGATTGGAGTGGTGGGGCGCCTTTATATGAGTGTCCAAACTCTATTGCATTCACATCGTGCTGGCTCTATTCTGCTTCTCTATAATTCCCGCTGCATGTAATTGAGGATGCATCATTGACCGTTCAACGTCTCGGGAACCGCTACCCTCTCCCTCCTTGGCATTCAAGCACCTATGGAGGCGACTGCCCCTCGCGTCTATCGTGTGTCAGGAGACGTTCCCGTCGACGATGAGGTGCCTATGGTGACTTCGTAAATTTCAAGATGATAGTGCCGTGCGTGTGTGCGTTCATAGGGGTGAGTGTATGCGCATGTATATGAGCGCTTGCGTTGGTACTGTGTCAAAAAACCGTAAATGTGTGACAAAAAGAGACTAGTCAGTATACTCAATATTGCGCACCTCGGAGAGGAAAACGAGAGAACTACGTATTTATTTACAGTGCAGATTCACTCATTTTGCTCCATCTTGGTGTAGTCTAGTCACTTGTTGAATTCTCTAGAAAGGAAAATACTCCTTTCTGGTTTACAAGGCTATACTAGCAAGTAGTAGTACGTACTAGTACAATAGTGGGCTCACATAGCAGTTTTTTCTCATGCAAGAGCCTGTCTATATGCGTGCTCCAATGTTCGCGACTGCCACGTTCGGGTTGCGCTTGGCTCTTCGGCTCCTCGAGAAGACGAACAATGATGTTACTACTACTACTACTTCTACAGTGTTGAATCCACTGCTGCATGTCCGTCCACCGCGAACGGGAGGGATAGCTTGTTGTAGTAGTACTATAAGCAAAAGCCTATCCTCGTTTGCGAGCAACTGCGCGCATGGGCGAGCGAGAAGGCGTGTAGTAGTAAAATCAAGCTTCTCCTCATTGTACGAGTTGACGCGACACATCATAGCACTGGCCCCACATTCTTGCCTCTAAACTTGGCTGAAAGACCCGCAGTGTACAATATATTTGCTGCAACCTCTAACATTTACGCACCACAAATTAAAATATATATTCCTGTCTTGACCAGATGAGTGTGCAAACTACAATCACCAGGGTGACAGGTAAGGCCAAAAGACTATTTTAAATTTTTTTAAACTTCGAGATGGCCACATAGCATGGAGCTGACCCCAACGATTTTAAGCTTACAGGCACGGTACACGCTATCCTAGACTACTCTACACATGAAACTGCCACACAAGCGTCCTGGCTGCGCTTGGCTCTTCGCCTCTTCGGGAAGTCAAACAATGAAGGAGTACTACTGCACTGGAGGAGTACTACAGTACGCTTCTGGCCATCTGACATTGATTGAACTGTTGCATGTCCACCGCGTGCGGGAGGGAGAGCGTGTAGCGAAAGCTTCTCCTTGTCTTGTCAGCCACCACGCTCATGGGCGAGGGAGGGATGCTCCTGCCTTTGCGTGTATGACAGGTGGGTGGCCAACCTGTCATACAGCCAAAGGCAGGTGTAGTTAAGTCCGCGAGGGAGAGGATAATCAAATTTCTCATTGATGTACGAGTTGACACAACACATCAAAGCACTACACTCAATATATTTCAATAATTTGCGTTTACCGATGCATTAATTACAATGCATGCATGCATGCCATGACTCTCCTTTTGATACTTGCATGTGTTGATTCAATGCACCTTGAAGTAGTATAAATATGTGACGGTAAAGCTTTCTAATGCCCTGGCCCAAGCGAGAGATGGTTGTGCACGAGGAGGGCGTGATCATGCAGACGGAACAGGACTCGATGATGGAGCTCTCCAAGGTCTCCATGGACCTCACCATGCTCATCTGCGCCTTGTGCCTCCGCCCCTTGATGCCTCCAGTGTATGAGGTTCGAATACACCTCGTCTGTTTGGCTGATTGAGCAAGGTGCAGGTTTCTTGATTGATGTGTTGTTCGATTGATTTCTGTAGTGCAAGGGAGGGCACCTAGCCTGCGCGGACTGCCGAGTCGAGCGCCCCGGGATCCAGCGGCAGTGCCAGAAGTGCGAGCGCAGCGGTGGATTCGACGTGTGGAACATGGTAGTGGACGTCGTACTTTTGTCGGTGAGGGTGGAGTGCCCGCACGAAGGTTGTGGGCTCTACGTCACTTACCACAAGCTCGCCGATCACTAGAGCGTGTGTCCACTCGCGCCCTGCAAATGCCCTGTGCCCGTCTGCAGGTATGAAGGCCCGCTGCCGGCGATCTACCAGCACATCAGCACCGTGCATCCCATGCCCGTGCATAGGATCCAGTACGGCAAGGTGCTCCAGCTGCAAGTGCCACTGTTGGAGCCACGACTCTTGTTGTTCGCGGAGGAGGACGGCCGCGCGTTTTTCTTGGTCGGCGGCATGCTTGACATCGGCGCGCCTATCGCCGTGTTGGTCGTCTTCATCAGAGCGGGGGCATCCCCACTACCGCACTACGTGGCCAAGTTGTGGGCGAATGGCCCTCCGGGGGAGCCCAAAGGCACGACCGACGCCGTCAAGGTGGAAATGGAGGTGATAAGCAGCAAGGATTCCGGCGACGTCGCTGTGCAGGAGCTGACCTTCTTCACAGTTCCGCCCAAGCTACTGGCCAGGGCTAAGCTGGTGTCCCTCCACATTCAGATTGACAAGCTCACGTCCTAAATGTTTCTAGTGCCTTCTATTTATCTTAGTAATATGCTAATATAGGGATTACCTCGGTCTACTTTAGCTTAAGAAATGGTGGGTTTTGGTGGCGATGCAGCAATTACTTCGACATCAGATAAGTAATTTCCAACAATCAAACGGATATTTTGTGTCTGTTGGATATAAAGTTCCTTTGGGTAAGAAGTACTACTTGTCATCAAAATGGATAAAAGGAGATGCATGTAGATGTATTTCAGTTCTAGATACGTCCCTTTTTATCCATTATGATGACAAGCACTCCCTCCATTCCACAATACATGCCTTCCATTTGTTAAAATATAGATGTATCTAGAAATGTTTTAGTATATAGGTACATCCATTTCTGGACAAATGGAAGTCAAGTAGAGTAGTATTTTGGAACGGAGGGAGTATATGCTTGTTTGTTCACGAAGTGTTTCATACTTGTGCAAGTTGACGCGACACATCAAAGTAGTACTACTACTAGTAGTATGCCCTCCAACCTAATTTCTCTACGCATAGGTGGAGGTGCAGATACCAAGCAGGGCCTGGTTGTGTTGGACAACTCACCAGACTACGCACCAGGCAGACGAAAGCTCGTGTCGTGTTGGTGCCGTGTGCGGCCCGCACATTAACGAAAACCTCGTGCCTCCAGCTTAGCCTCCGCGTTTTAAACTTCTCAATCTCAAGGCCAAGGAGGAACGTGAATCCTATGATAGAGCCAATCGGATGGTTGAGAACACTACTATTCGTAGCTAAAGAGGTGTGTGTGACTCCCAGATGCTGAGGCCGGGGTCATCATCCTCCTTTTCGAGAAAAAACAGATGCGTGTGTGAGAGGATGAGTGCGTGTGTGCACCTCTTCTCTTCCTGTATAACGTACTAAACTCAGAGTACAAGTTTTTGTGTGTGGCACGATGGTGCGTGTGAGAAGTCCCAAGAGATAGGTTTAATGCGTCTGAAAAAAAAACTAGCCTATAGCTCGCCACGCGGCTATTCCTGTCGAACGCCCCATTAACCGTAAGATATGTATACGACGGTGCCAGTTATTGCACATACACAGCAGTAGAAAAAGAACTACCATGGCATATGCTACACCACGGCCGAGGACACATGCCCACATAACGCCATCCTAGAATAGTGCCGCACTTCGACACTAGAACCGTCAATAAATTTTGAGCTTGCGTCTCGTCACATTCCAAATTGCTATTACTACCACGCTATATTGAATTGCAAACCTGTTCACACCGATCATAACCTAAACGGTTTCCCACTTAGGAGCATATTAGTACTCAGTTATAAATACTACTATGCCAAGATGACTGCACATTCCTCCTCAACTCCTCATCCACAAAAACGAACAAGTCATTCAGCATCCTTCCCTTGTGTCTGCCATGGCCATCGTGAGTTCTGGGTTGAGATATTGCCACCAAGGAGAGACGAGCATGGTAGCGGAAGCACGAGAGATGTCCCGCTTTGCTGCAAAAGTAGCTGACGTGTCCCGCCATGCGGAAGTAGCAGCACAGAGGTCTTGTGTGCTGCTGAAGCAGCACAGAGGTCCCGCCGCACCGTTGATGCAGCAGACTGGTCCGACCGTGCCGCGGAAGTAGCAGAGATGTCCCGCCGCACCGCAAATGCAGCAAAGATGTCCCGAAGCGCCGCGGCGGCCTGGGAAAATGTCTCGCGGGCAGGCCACGACTCTTATAGGCGCATGCATGCGATCGTCCATAGCCAGATGGATCAGATCTCCGGCTGGGCGAGGTTGCAGGACGAGATGAAAGCCTCGTTTGAATAGGCTACCGGCATCATCCGACAACTAAGGGAGGGCAATGAGAGGCTCTGGGCCGAGCGCGACCTGCTGAGGGCGAAGATCTGCCGAAGTGCAGACCAGCAGGAGGAGACCAGTGCATTGTTGAAGAGGACCAGCGTCATTGTTAAGAAACTTATGGACGAGAATGACATGCTCCGCATCGAGTGCCAAAGGCTGGTGGAGGAATCCGTGGATGTTCTCAATCAGCGTCTTGAGGACACGAAAGAGCTCATCCCCGCTCACCGCGGAGACTAGTTCCCGCGGCCTGCAGCAACGCATCAAGAAAGTAGAGATCAGCGAGCCAGATCCTTGTCTTCCTTCTTCTTTTGCCCTTGTGTATTTCAGGCGTGGCCGCATGTGGCTTTTTTAGTTATCTTCCCAATTATGTAAGACAATTAATCGTCCTTATATATTTATCAGTATTGCTATAAGTCTTAGTAGATGCTATATAGGTCTGTCGGATGTTACATCAAGATCCGTGCTTTTAGATTTTCTTTTTTCTCTCTTAAATCTCAGTCGAGTGAGACATAGCCACGCCATTAAACAGAGGCTCGGGCGCCATTAATGGAGACCTTGGGAGAGAGGTGGACGGCAGATGGAGGTCAAAGGGCTCTCCTCCCGATAAGCACGCGCAGGGGTCTGATCGCACGCCTCTTGTATTAAAATAGCTACCGTGCACAGCGCCTCCTAGCTAATAAAAAAAGGGGACGCGTGGCGGCATGTAAATGGTAGTAAATAGAATGCCCACGGTTTCAATAATACTTATGTTTCCGATTGTAACGTGACAACACTTGTTCCAAAATTACTTTGTTGATTGTTAATGTGTGCGCCTTCGCAAATTGGACTGCAAAATTACACACAGCATGTTGGTGCCATGTCATGGCACCAAGCAAAGTTTCATTATTTTCATGCATGTTTTGGATTTACAGGAAGTAAAAAACTAAGTTTCTCAGTGTTTCCAGCCCAGCCACGAGGCCCAGAATTTTGAATTTCATTCCCATTTCTTGCATGCAACCTAGAAATTTACCCGAGGACACACATGTGATTTTTCAACCAACTTTGGTGCACTGGAGCATGTGCTTGTATTTCAAATTTGAATTATGCACACAAAGGTGACACATTCCCTGTCAGAACCACGAGCCTTCTTGAGAGAAGCTTCGGTTTGCAAGAGCTTATACCAAAATCTGTTCCTATTCGTTTAATTTTTTTACCACAGCATGGTAGTACCATGACATGACACCATGCTAAGTTTCATGATTTTCAGACGCGTTTTGGATTTACAAGAATTTTAAAACCAAGTTTCTCAATGTTCTCGGCCGAGCCACGATGCCCTGATGTTTGAATTTTATTGTCATTTCTTGCATGGGACCTAGAAATTCACCCGAGGATGCAGATGCGATTTTTCAACCAACTTTGGTGCATGAGAGCATGTGCTTGTAGTTCAAATTTGACTTATGCACATTAAATGACCAGAAACTCAATTAATGTATAAAAAACAACAAACGAACCCGGAATAATTGCAAAATTTAACAGGGCACTCATGTAGTTCTATGTTGCCTATGTTAAGAAACTCAAGGGGGCAGCGTATATCGTTTCACACTCAAAGGTGGCATGTTCCCTCTTAGAACCACGAGCTTCCAAATCGGCCCAATTTTTTACCACAACATGTTAGTGCCATGACATGACACCATGCCAAGTTTCATGATTTCCAAGCGAGTTTTGGATTTACATGAATTTAAAATCTAAGTTTCTTGATGTTCTCGGCCGAGTCATGACGCCCAGATGTTTGAATTTCATTCTCATTCCTTCCATGGGACCTAGAAATTCAACCAAGGACACACATGTGATTTTTCAACCAACTTTGGTGCACCGGAGCATGTGCATGCAGTTCATATTTGGATTATGCACATTAAAAGTCCAGAAACACAATTAATGTATAAAAAGGCCAAACGAACCCAAAATAATTCCAAAATTTAACAGGGCACTCATATAGTTCTATGTTGCCTCAGTAAAGATAATCAGGGGGGAGGAAGCGTATATCGTTTCGCACACAAAGGTGACACGTTCCCTCTTGGAACCACGAGGCTTGTTGAGAGAATCTCCGGTTTTGCAAGAAGCTTATACCAAAACTTGTCTCAATTCAGCCAAAAATTATACATATGAAAACAGGGTTTAGATTATCCCGAACATCTCTCTACCTAGACAAATAATGTACTATGATTTGAATTCAACATAAAATGGACACAAATATTTGAATTGGAGATCGTATGGTACATGTAGTTCATAGTGAAATATGATTACTGCTATATGCATGTTTTTTGTTATCAAGATAATATTTAAATTATTGTATAACTTGACAACAATCATATTCAAATAAGGAAAATTGTTTCAAATTTAGTCCATATGGTAGACGCCCATATATATGTTCACATGGTGGAGTAAAATGTTCATATATGATGGAAGATCAAAATGTACGACTACATCAATTATAAACTACAAGGTCACCTAATGATATATTCGAATTCAACATAACATGGATTCAAAAATTGAAATTTGAGATCCTAGCATTTGTAATCATATAAAAAGGGACAGTACTCTTTCTTTTGGTGGGAATCAATTTGTTTTTTGTTGTTGTTGAGGGAAGTGTGAATCGATTTGGTACTCTGCAGGGTAATCTTGTTCTCCCCATTTTTATTACATTTTTCTTGAAGGTTTTTCAATGGCATCTATAGCAATATAGTAAAAGGGGACATGACTCTCTTGTGTCTTGTATGAATTGTTTTTTTACACGTTAGGTTTGTTCTGCCGAACAAGGAATCCGCACCTTGTTATCCCGAAATATTCAAGCTTGAGTATCTTTTGTCTCACGTACTTTGAAACTCCCGCCTCTTCAACCCGCGCGTTATCCCGAAATTTCTATGCGCGCGAAAACTCCCTCCTCATCAGAAATTTGTCCCACAGCCCAGACACGCAATGAAGCTCCACGTCGCGGTGTCAAAACCGGTGGGGGTATGCTGGTAACTTACACTACATTTCGGACAAGTGCGTCCCTAAGCTTGGCTCCGCCTCCCCCTTAGCCCCCCCCCCAATTCGTACACCTAGGCCGCCAAAACCCGCGAAACCCCACGCTTCTCCATCGACCTCCTGACCACCACCCAGCTGGAGACTCTTCCCCGACTACATCGTCCACTGCAATAGTTCACCGTCCCTCAACCACCGCACCGGGTCTCGTCGTCCCGCCGGATCAGCCGCCCTGTCCTCCACCTCCAAGGAGTTGCCCCGATGTTCGCCTCGTCTATCGCACCACCTCAATCCCAACAGCACTGTCTTAACCTGCCCCACCAGAACTGCAGCACCCTCACCAATTCCTCCGATGAAGTCGAGGCCAACTCAGCACCACCAAGGAGGTTCTGCATTCACCGCTGCATTTTATCTTTTATTCGATCTCACGGGGCTGCCGATGCTTGATACAGAGAAGACATGGCGGGTCTCCATCGACGGCACCGTTGCTGGCCACATCATCCACGACGTCTCTCCCCCATGTAGTTGCCTCCTCGGCGGCGACTTCCACAATGGCACTAGCCGCAGCTGCTGTGGCTCTCGCTCGTGCTGCCGCTCTGTTCTTGCTGTCGGTCGTGCTGCTGCACTGCTCTTGCTTTCATTCGTGCTGCTACTCTACTCTTGCTCTCTCTTGCGCTGCTGCTGCTACTGCACGACCTCTAGCAGCTACAGGAGTTGCTACTTTTGCACTCGCTCGCGGTGCTACTACACGACTTACTCTCTGCTAGTGCGTTCCCTGCTTGAGCGCCTGCTGATTTAGATCACCGCTTCTCTGCTACTAGTGCTCGAACGCCCTAAACATCTATTGCAATGCTCTACTACTAGTTCAATCAGTTTCGACAGTAAAATTCAGTTTCAATAGTAAAGTTCATGTTCTTCAGTTAAGTTCAGAGTGAACAGTACTTACAGCATTTGTTAGAGCGGCCGTGGCACGGCTGATGCGTTTTACATCTAGCACTTTTTGGTGATGTATTTTATATCATCTATTGCATATGATATGAGGGTCCCACTTCAGATTAACGTTGTTTGTCTTGTCCTGCTTTAGCCTCGCCACCGTACACCTCATCGGAGCTGCTCCAATGACGGAACCATCCATCATAGCGGAGCAGTACCCTCGGTGCCGTTTCCAGAGGCCTCAGATATTCTTCCCCGCCCCCGACAGTCACACCAACATCACCATCCTCCACGTCCAATCCAATGATGCTGAGGTCCACAAGGCTATGCCAAAGAGGTTGTACACTCGTCGCACCACTTTGTTACTATGCATTCGTGTCGATCCCCCAGGGATCCTTTTCTATGGAACTACTATTCGTGCATTTGGTTAGAAGGAGTGGAGCAAAGCAAAACGGGAGGATTTTTTTCCTTTGGTGTCTCTTTCGAAGAAGAAACGTAGGAATTTTATTCACTTGGACGTCCTTTTCAAATTAATATGCATGAAGAACCCTGATTGCATTACTGGCATAATAAGATCCTTATTTTTTCATTTTCATGTGGTTTGACTTTAATTTGACCATGTTTCTCCATTCCCGTGTTCTTCCAATTCATGTGAACCAAACACCCAGGTTGACTGAAATCCTATGTTTCCAAATGCTCTGTTTTGCACATGCATTCCTATCCTATTCCTGTGTTTTTCCTGTCCCTGCATTTATAGAATCCTCCAATTCTAAGGAGCCCTTACAGATTTACTTCTTTTCAGATAGGCGTCAAAGAAAACTCTATGTGTTATATCCTGCTCCTGTCTTGCCGTCATCCACCCCACCTGAGGTGCACCGTGGACAAAAGCGTTCACTGCAACAGAGATCCCCCCTGCAAACTTTCTTTCGCCGCCTCAGATCATCTTCCTCGTTGCCGGCAGCCATGCTGACTGCATTACCATCATCGAGTGAGCAGACGAACCTGAGGAGTACACAGCTCCAGAAGAGAGGTCGCAGTCTTTCATGTTTGCTTACGTTATACATCGGTTATTATTACCTGCTACTTTATCGTTCAAACTTGAGTTTTGAAATGCTCGTGGGTCTCATATCGAGGCAGCAACGAATAGTATCTATCTACTATCTGGTCCATCTGGGGTCTTCTATGTGGTTCATGTTGGGTGGGCAAGAAACAATAGATGATCCATTGTCTATCGTTTTGAACTGAAGCTATAATCTACCTGCTATCATTAGTTTTGGATCCATCCACTCGTTTGCTACCATCAGTCTTGATTTTTGCATGCACCCCTTAGGCCTTACAAAATCTAACTATTTTTTTATTATGCATGTTAGATATTGTACACAATCATACTAAACATGTAGAGAAAAAGAGAAGACCGTTGCGTGGGAATATAATGTCATGTAGATGCCGCTCCATGGTGGGCGAAGTGCCCCCCACCGCTCCTCATTTCTAGATTGTATTCCAGAGGAAGATAACTGTTCAGATGGGGATTCAGAAGGAGTAGACCACGCCTGTTTACCACCTGAGGTGTTTGCTCTAACCTGGCATGCTGATGTTGGTCATATCATGCATATGGCACCTCGCATTTCTTACATTATACATCTTATATGTCATCATCTTAGTTTAGATTTGCTTTGTGTGAATGCCACTTGTTTGGTTTCTATATCATACTCCCACCATTACTAAATATTTGTCTTTTTAGAGATTTCAACAAGTGACTACATACGGAACAAAATGAGTGAATCTACACTCTAAAATATGTCTATATACATATGTATGTGGTAGTCCATTTGAAATCTCTAAAAGACAAATATTTAGGAACGGAGGGAGTATATGGGAATTATGCAATGCCATCTTCTTTAGCCAGGCATCATATACGTGAATCATGCAATGCCATCCTGTTTAGCCGGTCATCGTATATGTGAATTGTATCGTGCCATATTTCTTTCCGTAATGTATTCCATTTGTCAAAAAAAATTATACATTCATCTACTCTTCCTGTGCATCAGCCATTTGAGTCGGTCATGGGAAAATCTGGAGTGAAAACAAGGTCTTCTGAGCAGGCACTGCTACTTGTCGATGCAGATTTCTTGCTGGTTACAGATAGCTCCTCAAGGGAGGATTCATAGACATATGACCAGTCGTATCCCCCCCTAAGGTGCATGCTCTAACTTGGCTGGGTTATATTGCTCATACCATGCACATGGTGTATTGCATTGCCATGCCACCTTCTTAGATTAGACATGCTTTGTGTGAATGCCTCATGTTTGCTTTCTATGTCAGATATGTGAATTATGCAATGCCATGTTTTTCAGCCAGTTATCATATATGTGAATTACGCACCGCCATGTAGCCAGGCATCATATATGTAAATTATCTCATGCTATCATAGCCTTAGAATAATGCTTGTAAATAGTGGCATTGCATACATGCATCATGTCTAAATTGTACTGAAATTTGAAATGAGGAATTTCCAGAAGCCTCATAAAATATTCTGAAATGATTAACCAAAATTTCTTCAAATGTTCCCAAGGAAATGTTCCTTTGGAAAGAATAAAATTCAAACCAATATTTTTGGAGTTTCAAAAGTATTTATCTTGGGTTTCTGAGTTAATTCCTATAGTATTTGAATTCGATTTATATTCATAATAATTTGTTTATGAATCCAATAATTCTGAAAATTGGTGAGTGGCTTTGAATATAATATATATAGCCACATGATAATTTTCAGAAGCTAAAGAAAATGCTTTGGTCTTTGAACTAAGTCAAAATAGAATAGGAAAAGTAGAAAATAGAAACTAATTAAAAGAGGGAAAGCTTACCTGGCTTACCTGTGCGGCCCAGCACTGCAGCTGGCTAGCCCAGCTGGTGGCCCTGCCCATTGGCCAAGGAGTCGTCTTCAACCTCTGCCAGTAGGCAGCGGTGTGTCGACGTGTGCGCGCTCGAGGCCTCCACCTCCTGCATGCCTGCCGCCTCCCCGACACGTCTGGACGATGCCACGCACCGCCTGGTCCTCTCCCTCACTCCCCTCGTCTTTCCCCTCCCCTGGACCCCTGTCTCTCTCACCACCGAGTGGGGCTCTTCACCATGGACGCCGTTCACCGTAGCCACTGCCTCCCCCTGAACCTCTCTCCATCTCCATAAGATCCCCCACGACCACCTCTTCCTCCTCGACAAGTCACGTGAGCTCGGCTGCCCTGCATCGCCGTTTGCATCGCCTTCTTATCCCTTCGGACGCCGAGATCGCTGGCAATGCCACGACACCGTCCGTGCCTCCCCGAGCCCGCTGTTCTGCTCTACGTGCGTGCCATGAGCTCCTCTCCGTTTCCCCTCTGCCCCCTTGCTCTTGTTCGTGCTGCAGCCGCTGCCCCGCGAGCTCCCTTGCCACCGTCCACCATGGCCGCCTAGCTTTCTTGACCCGAGCCCCTCTGCTCGAACACGTGCCACCAGAAGCACGCGGATGCCACATAGCTCTTCAGCTCCTCCCCTAGCGCATCGTAGCTGTGTCCCCGCTTGTGTCCGAACTCCGGCGCCGCCCCGAGCTCGTTTCCGACGAGCTCCGGCAGCCCTAGCTGTTGCTGCTTGCAGCGCTAGATGCGGGTGAGCTCCAGCTCCCCGTGGGTGCTCTCCACTACTCCTCTGGACGCCGGAGGAGCGAGCTCGAGACCCTCCGCCGCGTTTTGAGGTCACCGCCAGCCATACTCCTGCGAAGCTAACGTGGCACGTCATTAGCGGCTAATCACCCGCTAATACAGCCACTAACTAACCACCTAGCTCACTTATAGACGAGCCCCACAACCCTTAATTAACCTGGATTAGTTTCTGACTAGGATTAGATTAACTCCAGTGGGCCCTGGCTGTCACGTTTGACCTGCCGAGTCAGCTTTGATGTAGCCCCACTAATCAGCCTCTCTTTCTACCTTGTTACACTGACATGCAGGACCCACGCGTCAGGTTTGACCCGGGGCAGCCCTGTTAACCTGCTGACGCAAGCATGATGCAGTGCTGACGCAGTAAGTCATTTTCTGTATTAATTGTAATTCAGGAAATTCCACAAAATGTCCAAAGCTTCTAAAAATCATAGAAATTCAACCGTAGATCCAAATGAAATATGTTATATATGAAAAATGATCAGAAAAATCCAATCTATCCATCCGTTCCATTTTCTTGCATGTTAGAACAACTTATAGCTGCTGCTTAGGACAAATCATATAAAGTGCAATTAAACCATCACATATGGAGTTTGAATTTGAATCTTTGATTCAAACCAACTTCATTTAACCGTTGCTAGTTGCATTAGCTCAAATCATAGCATATTGACATGTCATGATCATGCATCATATTATGCATTGCATTGATTGTGTTCTTCCTTGTTTGCCGGTGTTTGTCCCCTCTCAGTAGATGACGTACCGACGATAAGTTCGATGGCACCGATGAAGAGCTATACTATCTTCAAAAGTGCCAGGCAAGAAAAAACCCCTTGTTCATTCCGATACAATCCCACTCTCTCGCTCCTGCTGTCCTTTATTGCATTAGGACAACAACGATTCAACTATTACATGTTGGGGTAGTTGAACCCCATTCCTATGCATGACCTGTCATTGCCACAGCAAATAGATGAAACCCACTAGCATGAGTAGGAGTTGTTTGAACCCTGATGTGCCTACTCATTCATGCTTGTTTGTCATGCATGCTATTGCTTAGAGTAAAGTCATGTCTGATTCATCGGGGGTGAATTGGAATGGTGATGAACATGTCCTACTGTGTGAGCTAAGTGTGTGAACACAATTTGGTAAAGGTAGTGGTGAGAGGCCATGTAGGAGTACATGGTGGGTTGTCTCATTGAAGCCGTCCTCAAGAACTGAGGTTTGTGTTTGTGATCCATGAACAGTTGATACCACACATTGGGTTCCGGTAACTCGACCCCTCTCGACTTATTAATCAGCCTGATCTTTGTCCAGGAGTTGCAACTAGTTTCTGTTGTTTGTAGGTAGTGCTAGTAGTCTACCAAGTGGCAGCCAGTACAGGTGGGCTTGGGATAGACTAGTTGAAGTGGCAAGGTGTACCAAGTGGCACCCGGATGGTGGGCTGGGAACCCTGCTCACATCGTTTGGGGCCGTGAGCGACACCACGGCCAGATCTCCTTGCGTATGGAACCCGAATAGGCGATAAACCTAGACTAGAGTCTTGTGTGGTTGATACTTCTCCAACGTATCTACTTTTCCAGACACTTTTGCCCTTGTTTTGGACTCTAACTTGCATGATTTGAATGAAACTAACCGAGACTGACACTGTTTTCAGCAGAACTGCCATGGTGTTGTTTATTATGCAGAAAACAAAAGTTCTCAGAATGAACTAAAAATCCTCGGAGATAACTTTTGGAAAGTATAAAAAATACTGGTGAAAGAATCAAAGCCAGGGGGCCCACACCCTGTCCACGAGGGTGGGGGGCGCCCGCCCTCCCCCTGGGCGCGCCCCCTATCTCATGGGCCCCCTGATGCTCCACCGACCTCAACTCCAACACTATATATTCCGTTTCACGAAGAAAAAAATCAGAGAGAAAGTATCATCGCGTTTTACGATACGGAGCCGCTGCCAAGCCCTAATCTCTCTCGGGAGGGCTGATCTAGAGTCTGTTCGGGGCTCCGAAGAGGGGGATTCGTCGCCATCGTCATCGCCAACCATCCTCCATCACCAATTTCACGATGCTCACCGCCGTGCGTGAGTAATTCCATCATAGGCTTGCTGGACAGTGATGGGTTGAATGAGATTTACCATGTAATCAAGTTAGTTTTGTTAGGGTTTGATCCCTAGTATCCACTATGTTCTGAGATTGATGTTGCTATGACTTTGCTATGCTTAATGCTTGTCACTAGGGCCCGAGTGCCATGATTTCAGATCTGAACCTATTATGTTTTGATGAATATATGTGAGTTCTTGATCCTATCTTGCAAGTCTATAGTCACCTATTATGTGTTATGATCCGACAACCCCGAAGTGACAATAATGGGGATACTTCTCGGTGATGACCGTAGTTTGAGGTGTTCATGTATTCTAATATGTCCAGGAAGAATTTTTTCAAAGGAAGAAAGATGTCCAGATACTAAGTTATCCAGGTGTGGTTGAATTGACAACTCAACTGCTAATACTTGAGAATATTCTTTGGCTCCCCTTGTGTCGAATCAATAAATTTGGGTTGAATACTCTACCCACGAAAACTGTTGTGATACCCTATACTTGTGGGTTATCAAGACTATTTTGTGGCGCCATTGCCGGGGAGCATAGGTCTGTTCTTTGAGTCACTTGGGATTTATATCTATTGGTCACTATGAACAACTTGAAAGATGCAAGAACTAAGAATTTTCCCTCAACTACGAGGGGAGGTAAGGAACTGCCATCTAGCTCTGCACTAGATTCTCCTTCTGTTATGAGTAAGCTTGCGACACCTAAACCTGCTACTGCTATGAATTCTGATATGTCGCATGTTATTGATGATGCCACTTATGCTATGCATGATACTTATGATGAAACTACTTCTGTGCTTGATACTACTGTGCCATTAGGTGAATTTCTTGATGAACAACTTGCTAGGGTTAGAGACAATGAAATTATGGAAGATGAAATTATTGATGGTAGTGATGATGAAGGTTCTCCCCCTAAGTATGAATTGCCTGTTGTTCCTGAGGGTTATGTTATGGATGAAGAAACTGCTAGAGATCTTTTTGCTTGCAATGATAGATCTGATCTTAAGATGTCACTAGCTAAACTTAAACAGAAAACTCTGAATGCCAGAATGAAATATGACCCTGCTTTTGCTACTTCACCTATCTTTGTTACTGATAAGGATTATGAATTCTCTATTGATCCTGAAATAATTACTTTGGTTGAATCTGATCCTTTTTATGGCAATGAATCCGAAACTGTTGTGGCACATCTTACTAAGTTGAATGATATACCTACCCTGTTCACTAATGATGAGAAGTCTCGCTACTATTATATCCTTAAGATATTTCCGTTCTCATTAAAGGGTGATGCTAAAACTTGGTTTAATTCTCTTGATCCTGGTTGTGTGCGCAGTCCCCAGGATATGATTTATTACTTCTCTGCTAAATATTTCCCTGCTCATAAGAAACAAGCTGCCTTGCGGGAAATATATAATTTTGTGCAAATCAAAGAAGAGAGTCTCCCACAAGCTTGGGGGAGGCTTCTCTGATTACTTAATGCTTTTCCTGATCATCCTCTTAAGAAAAATGAAATAATTGATATCTTTTATAACAGACTAATCGATGCTCCCAAGGACCACTTGGATAGTTGTGTTGGTTGTGTTTTCAGGGAAAGAATAGTTGACCAAGCTGAATTGCTATTGAATAATATGTTAACTAATGAAAATAATTGGACTCTTCTTGAGCCAATTTCTGAGCCAATTGAGCCAACTCCTAAACCTATTCCTAGACCAACTCCGAAGAAGAGGGGTGTTCTATTTTTCAATCCTGAAGATATGCAAGAGGCAAAGAAATCTATGAAAGAAAAAGGTATTAAAGCTGAAGATGTTAAGAATTTACCTCCTATTGAAGAAATACATGGTCTTAATTTACCGCATGTCGAAGAAACACATTGTCTTGATAACCCGACATAGGTATTAAAGGTAAATTCTCTCTATAGATATGATAAAGTTGAAATCCCGTCTACTAAATTTCATAGCCAATGTTTAGATGCATTTGATGACTTTATGCCTAGACAAGAAAGTTTTAATGCTTATGTTGGTAGAGAATTAAAAAGTAATGCTTTCATGAACGGACATTTGAGTGATTAAATGGCTAGAGTTAAAGGTGAACGTAAACTCATTAGCAAATATGCTTCCATGGTTACCACTCAAGCGGGGCAAGTACTTAAAGCTCAAAGTGATTTGCTCGATGAATTAAATAATAAACATGATTTTGCTGTTAGAGTGGCTACTAGAACTGGTAGAATGACTCAGGAACCTTTGTATCCTGAAGGCCACTCTAAGAGAATCGAGCAGGATTCTCAGAGAAGTAATTTAGATGCACCTAGTTCATCTAAAAAGAAGAAAAAGAAAAATGGCAGGACTTTGCATGCTTCTAGTGAACCTATTGTAGACACACCTGAGAATCCCAATGATATTTCTATGTCTGATGCTGAAACACAATCAGGTGATGAACATGAACCTAGTGATAATGTTAATGATAATGTTCATGTTGATGGTCAACCTAGCAATAATAATGATGTAGAGATTGAACCTGCTATTGATCTTGATAACCCACAATCAAAGAATCGACGTTATGATAAAAGAGATTTTGTTGCTAGGAAGCACGATAAAGAAAGAGAACCATGGGTTCAGAAACCCATGCCTTTTCCTCCTAAACCACCCAAAACAAAGGATGATAAGGATTTTGTGCGCTTTGCTGAAATGATTAGACCTATCTTCTTACGTATGCGCTTAACTAATATGCTTAAAGGAAACCCTCATGCTAAATATATGAAGGATATCATTACAAATAAAAGAAAGATACCGTAAGATGAAATCTCCACTGAGGGAGTTCCGGACTACGGGGTGTCCGGATAGCCGAACTATCATCATCGGCCGGACTCCCAGACTATGAAGATACAAGATTGAAGACTTCGTCCCATGTCCGGATGGGACTTTCCTTGGCGTGGAAGGCAAGCTTGGCGATACGGATATGTAGATTTCCTACCATTGTAACCGACTCTGTGTAACCCTAGCCCTCTCCGGTGTCTATATAAACTGGATGGCTTTAGTCCTTAGGACGAACAACAATCATACCATAGGCTAGCTTCTAGGGTTTAGCCTCCTTCATCTCGTGGTAGATCCACTCTTATAACACACATCATCATTATTAATCAAGAAGGACGTAGGGTTTTACCTCCATCAAGAGGGCCCGAACCTGGGTAAAACATTGTGTCCCTTGTCTCCTGTTACCATCCGCCTAGACGCACAGTTCGGGACCCCCTACCCGAGATCCGCCGGTTTTGACACCAACATTGGTGCTTTCATTGAGAGTTCCTCTGTGTCATCACCGATAGGATGATGGCTTCTTCGACCGTCATCAACGACGCAGTCCAGGGTGAGACCTTTCTCCCCGGACAGATCTTCATATTCGGCGGCTTTGCACTATAGGCCAATTCGCTTGGCCATCTGGAGCAGATCGAAAGCTACGCCCCTGGCCGTCAGGTCAGATTTGGAAGTTTGAACTTCACGGTTGACATCCGCGGGGACTTGATCCTTGATGGATTTGAGCCACAGCCGAGTGTGCCGCACTGTCACGGCGAGCATGATTTAGCTATGCAGCCGGACAGTACCCTGGAGGCCGCACTCGAACTCGCTCCGATCTTCAATTCGGAGCCGGCTGCGCAGATTGAGGACGGATGGCTAGACACCGCCTCGAGGGCTGCAACCTCTACGGCGATAGAGCCAAACACTGACCTTGTCCCTCATAAAGCTCGTGACTCTGAGGCGCCGGACTCCTTGCCGGACTCCGAACCTCCCGCACCCCCTCCGATCGAATCCGATTGGGTGCCGATCATGGAGTTCACCGCAACAGACATCTTTCAACACTCACCTTTTGGTGGCATCTTGAGTTCGCTAAAACATCTCTCGTTATCAGGAGAGCCCTGGCCGGACTGCGGTCAGGACGGTTGGGATGTGAACGATGAAGAAATTCAAAGCCCACCCACCACCCACTTGGTAGCCGCTGTCGACGATCTAACCGACATGCTAGACCACGACTCCGAAGACATCGACAGTATGGAGGACGATGCCGGAGACGAACAAGAACCAGCGCCTACCGGGCACTAGAAAGCCACCTCATCATATGACATATACATGGTGGATATCCCAAAGGATGGGAATGGCGAAGGAACAGAGGAGGATCACCCCTCCAAGAAACAGCCCAAGCGCCGGTGTCAGCGGCGCCGCTCTAAATCCCGCCACAGCAAGAATGAAGATTCCGGCACCGGAGATAACAATACACCGGACAGTGCCGAAGACAACCCACTCCAGCAAGATCCAGCGCAGGAGGATGGAGACGCCAGCCCTCATGAGAGAGCGGCGGAAGAAGAGGTAGAGGATTATATGCCTCCCTCCGGAGACGAAGCAAGCCTCGACGACGATGAATTTGTCGTGCCTGAGGATCCCGTCGAACAAGAGCGTTTTAAACGCAGGCTTATGGCCACGGCAAACCGCCTCAAGAAAAAGCCGCAACAACTTAGAGCTGATCAAAATGTGCTAGCCGACAGATGGACTGAAGTCCTCGCGGCCGAAGAGCATGAGCTCAAACGCCCCTCCAAAAGCTACCCTAAACGCAACCTGCTCCCCGCTTAGAGGAGGAAGCGTATGAACCCGCATCACCATGAGAAAATACGGCTGACCGACCACCCCGTGGTCGCGATAGAGAGGCCTCTAGGCCCTTCAATAGACCCGTACCCCGGCATCGCTCGAAAAGCACAAGGCCACAGGGGAATGCTCCGGACTTGCGAGATATATTGGAGGATAAGGCAAGACAATCAAGATCGATATATGGATCGCATGGGCGCCCCACGGTACGTGACGACAACCGTTGCACCGAACACAGTAAGTCCGGCCGGGCCGAACAGAACAGACAAAGCTCTTCTGAGCTCCTCGTGATATCGCCCAGTACAAAGGCGCCGCACACCCACTATGCTTCATAGATGAAGTAATGGATCATCAAATCCCCGAAGGGTTTAAACCCGTGAATATCGAATCTTACGATGGCACAACAGACCCCGCGGTTTGGATCGAAGACTATCTTCTTCACATCCACATGGCCCGTGGTGACGATCTTCACGCCATCAAATATCTCCCCCTCAAGCTTAAAGGACCAGCCCGGCATTGGCTTAACAGCCTGCCAGCAGAGTCAATTGGGAGTTGGGAAGACCTGGAAGCCGCATTCCTCGATAACTTCCAAGGCACGTATGTGCGACCACCAGACACTGATGACCTAAGCCACATAATTTAGCAGCCAGACGAATCGGCCAGACAATTCTGGACACGGTTCTTAACCAAGAAAAACCAAATCGTCGACTATCCGGATGCGGAGGCTCTCGCAGCCTTCAAGCATAACATCCGCGATGAGTGGCTTGCCCGGCACCTGGGATAGGAAAAGCCGAAATCCATGGCAGCCCTCACATCACTCATGACCCGCTTTTGCGCGGGTGAGGACAGCTGGCTAGCACGCAGCAACAACCTCAGCAAAAATTCTAGCAGTCCGGATTTCAAGGACCAAAATGGCAGGTGCGTCGTAACAAAAGCAAATGCCGCATCAACGGCGAAAATAGTGAAGATACGGCAGTCAATGCCGGATTCAGAGGCTCTAAACCCGGTCAGCGGAAAAAGCCATTCAAAAGAACTGCTTCGGGTCTGTCCCATTTGGACCGAATACTCGACCGCTTGTGCCAGATACACGGCACCCCCGAAAAGCCAGCTAACGTCCCTATTGGGTATTCAAGCAGGCAGGCAAGTTAATTGCCGAAAACAATGACAAGGGGCTGCATAGCGATGACGAGGAAGAGACCCGACCACCGAACAATAGAGGACAGAAGGGTTTCCCCCCACAGGTGCGGATGGTGAACATGATATACGCAACGCACATACCCAAAAGGGAGCGGAAGCATGCACTCAGGGATGTATACGCGATGGAGCCAGTCGCCCCGAAGTTCAATCCATGGTCCTCCTGCCCGATCACTTTTGACCGAAGGGACCACCCCACCAGCATCCGCCACAGCGGATTCGCCGCATTGGTCCTAGACCCAATCGTTGATGGATTTCACCTCACCAGAGTCCTGATGGACAGCGGCAGCAGCCTGAACCTGCTTTATCAGGATACAGTGAGCAAAATGGGCATAGACCCCTCAAAGATTAAACCTACCAAGACGACCTTTAAAGGCGTCATACCAGGTGTAGAAGCCAATTGTACAGGCTCAGTTACACTGGAAGTGGTCTTCGGATCCCCGGATAACTTCCGCAGCGAGGAGTTAATCTTCGACATAGTCCCGTTCCGCAGCGGCTATCTTGCCTTGCTCGGACGTACCACGTTTGCAAAGTTCAACACCGTGCCGCACTATGCATACCTCAAGCTCAAGATGTCAGGCCCTAGAGGAGTCATCACGGTCAACGGAAACACTGAACATTCTCCCCGAACGGAGGAACATACAGTGGCCCTCGCGGCAGAAGTACAATGCAGCCTCTTAAGGCAATTCTCGAGTCCGGCCGTTAAGCAGCCGGACATAGCTAAGCGCGCCCGGAGTAACCTACAACAAGACCACCTGGCATGTTCCGAGCACCCGTAGCAGTGCGGCCCCAACCCCAGCCCCTGCAAAACGTCCAAACAGGTCTTTCGCGTACACCATTACGCTCTGAAGATACCATGGGCATGGGGAGAGGGGCACGACCACAATAAGCCCAGACTGCGGCTCAACCACACCAGGGGCTCTCAAGTGTGTCGTTCTTTTTTCTTTTTACCTTTTATTTTTTACCTACAGGACTCCGTTCGTCAGAGGCCCTGTCCGGCAGTAGACCTGCCGAACTCACGATGCAACAGCCAGGGAAGGACCAAAGGCTACAACGAATATACAGGTGGTCTCCATTACGAGCATTTTTATACACCAGTCCACAGCCTACCCCTGGAGGGGGACATGTTTAACAGTCCCATCCCTTGCTTATCGCACTATTTGTATCGTTCTGCATTCATAGCAGCACTTATTGAATAAAACAATGCAACACCTTTTTGCATATAACTGCATTTCTTTTTCATACATATGTTTATTTACGACATGTCGCATCCGTACACTTTGGTACGGTTAAAACACACCGGGGGATTATGGTTCCCGCATCGTGGTGTGACAAGTCTGAATACTTTCACAAGTGCGGCACCCCGAACTTATAGCATTATATGCATCGGCTCCGAATCATGTCTTGGGTCAATAGATGGGTTTGCCCGGCTCCCATGTTTTGGTACCTTACGTTCCGTTGTATAGGCTAAGGTAGCACTGGGAGAACCACTGCGATTGCGCCCCAGCTGAGCTGGGTTAACGCCTCAGTGGAGAAAGCTAAAACTGATCGTCATGATGAGGCGAGAGACGGTCGCTGTTCGAGAGGATTTTGCGAGTCCTTAAAGACTTATGCCGCTTAGAGCGAGGAGCCGGATCTTGTCCGGCCCAGGCGTGGATAGCGCCGCAAATTCGGCCTTCCGAAGACTAGGGGCTTCGCCGAAATTTAAAATTATAGAATTCTATGGCTATGTGAGAGTGTTCAAGCATTATAAGTCCGGTTGCCTTGTTCGCTGCGTTGAGCGCCTCCCTAGATGGACCAAAAAATGGGAACAAAGAGTGCTCAAGTTTATCCCGAACACCCCAACACTCATGGCATGGGGGCTGAAGCCGACAACTTGCCATCTCTCAGATTTGATAAACAGCCGCACAGAAGGTAATATTTTAAATTAACAAGCGTTGCTTAGCGCATATGAACTAAGTTTTCAGTGCACAGGATAACAAAATGCGATTCTACTCAAAAATTACATCTTTGGAGCACTCCCCCGCAATAGTGCGGGCGCCCTTCAGCACACTCTTATAATACATCTCGGGCGTGCGATGCTCCTTGCCCTCTGGTGGCGGGTCCGTCACAAGCTTCTGGGCATCCATCTTGCCCCAGTGCACCTTCGCGCAGGCAAGAGCCCGACGGGCACCCTCAATACAGACGGAGTGCTTGATGACTTCAACCCGCGGGCACGCATCCACCAGCCGCCGCACCAAGCCGAAGTAGCTCCCAGGCATGGCCTCCTTAGGTCACAGCCGAACTATGAGGCCCTTAATGGCCTGTTCGGCTGCCTTGTGGAGCTCGACCAGCTGCTTCAGCTGGTCGCTAAGGGGCACCGGATGTCCGGCCTCAGCATACTGAGACCAGAAGACCTTCTCCGTCGAGCTCCCCTCCTCGGCCCGGTAGAATGCAGCAGCATCGGAAACGCTGCAAGGAAGATCTGTGAACGCTCCTGGAGAGCTCCGAATTCGGGTAAGCAAGAGGTAATTAACACTCACATGCTTACTTTACATGAAAAATGCCTTACCCACTGCTATTTTCTTCACCGCCTCAATCTCCTGGAGGGCCTGGTAGGCTTCGGCCTTCGCGGCTTTGGCACTCTCAAGAGCCGTTGCAAGCTCAGACTCTCGAGTCTTCGAGTCACGCTCCAGGCTCTCATGTTTTCTCACGAGATCCTGGAGCTCTTGCTGTACCTCCGCCACTCGCGCCTCCTGTTTCTCTCGCTCGATGCGCTCTGCGGCCGCATTTCGTTCGGCCGCGGCCACCGCCTCTTTCAGGGTCGCCACCTCGTTAGTGGCCCCTGCAATACCCGCGTTATCCTTGTCATTCTTTTTGCAACCAAAATCCTTTTTTGTAAGGTACAATTTTAATAAGGTGTTACTCACCTTCCTTATCCTCGAGCTACTTCTTGGCACGGCCGAGCTCGTTCTCGGACCGCTCGAGTTTTTCCTTTAAAGTATTGACTTCCGCAGTCAGTGCGGCAGAGGTCAGCAGCGCAGCCTGCGATCCCATATTGACACATTTTTTAGGACTCCTGCGTATATCTTTTTAGATCCTCAGTCCGGCTTTTCTTTCCGAACACCGAACCGAGCATCAGGGGCTACTGTCTATGCGGTACCATTTTATGCATATTGAAATTCTTACCTCAAAGCCTGTTAGAAGGCTCCTGCAGGCTTCGGTCAGCCCGCTCTTGGCGAACCGTACCTTCTGAATCACCGCACTCATAACAGTGCTGTGTTCCTCTTTGATGGAGGCGCCGTTGAGCGCCTCCAGCAAATTATCCGGCACCTCCGGTTGGACGGAGGCAGCCGGCGTCACGGTCTTGCCCTTCTTACGAAGTGGTCGCCCGCCGGACTCCGGAGCCACTGTGGGTTTCGTGGCTGAGTCCAGTGCAAAGTCCGGGAGGTTGTCCTGTGACACCTTCGGGGCCTCCGCCTCCTGGTGGGTCCCTTCCTGGGATCCCACCTTGGCATCGTCCGCGGCGCGGGGGGTGGAGGCAGTCGGAAGGGAATCCATATCCGACGCACCTAAGGACCAGCTCGACGAAGCGGGAAGATCATCCTTGGGCGGACTGCAGGGTTGTATGCGGCATTAAAAAGACATTACGTGGGGAAAAGGAAAAACCTTGAAGTTATTCGAGAGTCCGGATACTTACGATCGAGCCAGGGGCTTGGCCCTTGGAGGCCAGTCCTCGTCGTCATCGCTGGCGTTGGTGGAGCAGTCCGGGGGAAGAGTTTGTCCCTTCTTGGACCCCTCGGCCTCCCTTGTTGGGGAGGCCTTCCTTTTCTTTCCTCCCCCGGCTGGGGGAGAGGCTTTCTTCTTCTCCTCCTCGCCTTGGTGGGAGGAGTCGGCCTCGGATTCATCATCCGATAGCACCTGAAAACGGGAACTCTTCCGAGTCCTCGTGGCCTTCTTCTTGGCCTTCTTCTCCGGCACCACATGGGGTGCCGGAGCCAGCAGCCCCGTTAGGCGGGCGTCCGCTGGGTCCGTTGGCAATGGGGCCAGATAGATACTCCATTCGGCCTTCGCCAGCCATTCCTGTCAAAGGTAAAGGGAGTTTAGATCCCGCATAGAGTCAAACTATGGAAAACAAGCGGTGAAATCACCTACCTCGTCAGCTGGATGCTGCGAGCGGAATCCGCAATCTTCGGTAGCAGATGCAGGAGCTTCGGCGCCCTTGAACAGCACCTTCCAGACATCTTCGTATGTAGTGTCGAAGAGCCCGCTCAGGGTCTGGTGCTGCGCCGGATCAAACTCCCACATGTTGAAGCCCCGTCGTTGGCACGGGAGAATCCAGCGGATGATCATGACCTGGACTACGTTGACAAGCTTGAGCTTCTTGTCCACCAGCTCCAGGATACAGGCTTGGAGTCCAGTCAACTCCTCCGAATCCCCCCAGATCCGGCCGCTCTCTTTCCAGGAGGTGAGCCGTGTAGGGATGCCGGATCTGAATTCGGGGGCCGCTGCCCAATCAGGGTCATGCGGCTCGGTGATGTAGAACCACCCCGATTGCCACCCCTTGATGGTTTCTACGAAAGTGCCCTCCAGCCACGTAACGTGGGACATCCTGCCCACCATGGCGCCTCTGCACTCCGCTTGGGTGCCCTTCACAACCTTCGGCTTGACACTGAAGGTCTTGAGCCACAAGCCGAAGTGGGGCTGGATGCAGAGGAAGGCCTCGCACACGACGATAAATGCCGAGATGTTGAGGATGAAATTCGGGGCCAAATCATGGAAATCTAGGCCGTAGTAGAACATGAGCCCCTGGACGAAGGGATGAAGTGGGAAGCCCAGTCCGTGGAGGAAATGGGGGAGAAATACTACCCTCTCATGGGGCCTGGGGGTGGGGATGAGCTCCCCCTCGTCGGGGAGCCAATGCGTGATGTCGCTGGACAAGTATCCGGCATCGCGCAGCTTCTGGATCTGCCCCTCCGTGACGGAGGAGGCCATCCACTTGCCTCCCGCTCCAGACATAGTTGGAGAAGGTTGAGGTGAGAAGTGCAGACTTGGGCGCTGGAGCTCGAGTTCGCGGAGATGGATAAGCCAAGGAGGAAGAAGGCGCAGGTAAAAGGAGTGGATCTTTATCCCCTTATATGGGCGGACAAAAACATGTGTCCCCACCGGCCTAGTAAAACTCGCTTATCTCCCAAGCGTCACAATCAATGGCGCGGTTGGGTTACCCACGTCTGTATTGATGGGAATCCCGGAATAAGGGGAACACGATCTCTGCTTCGACAAGACGTGCCAAGGAAACCACCTCGCTAAACGCACGGAGGTGGAACAATAAAAACAATTCGAGTAAAGGCTTGGTAATGGTGTGACATCACGCTACAAAATACGTTAACAGATTGAACTTGTGTGATATTATTCTCTCTACGGTGGTATGTGGAATTTATTTTGCAGAGCCGGACACTATCCTGGTGTTCACAATCTTCTATTAGTTATTCGGAGGAAGAACCCGCCTTGCAATGCCGAAGACAACATGCACGCCGGACTCGTCGTCATTGAAGCCTGGTTCAGGGGCTACTAAGGGAGTTCCGGACTAGGGGGTGTCCGGGTAGCCGAACTATCATCATCGGCCGGAATCCCAGACTATGAAGATACAAGATTGAAGACTTCGTCCCGTGTCCGGATGGGACTTTCCTTGGCGTGGAAGGCAAGCTTGGCGACACGGATATGTAGATTTCCTACCATTGTAACCGACTCTGTGTAACCCTAGCCCTCTCCGGTGTCTATATAAACCGGATGGCTTTAGTCCTTAGGACGAACAACAATCATACCATAGGCTAGCTTCTAGGGTTTAGCCTCCTTGATCTCATGGTAGATCCACTCTTGTAACACAAATCATCAATATTAATCAAGCAGGACGTAGGGTTTTACCTCCATCAAGAGGGCCCGAACCTGGGTAAAACATCGTGTCCCTTGTCTCCTGTTACCATCTGCCTAGACGCACAGTTCGGGACCCCCTACCCGAGATCTGCCGGTTTTGACACCGACATGCACCATGCTTGCTAATTATACTTTTAAGGGTGGAATACCAAAGAAACTTGGAGATCCAGGAGTACCAACTATACCATGCTCCATTAAGAGAAACTATGTTAAAACTGCTTTATGTGATCTTGGAGCCGGTGTTAGTGTTATGCCTCTCCATTTATATCGTAGACTTGAATTGAATAAGTTGACACCTACTGAAATATCTTTGCAAATGGCCGACAAATCAATTGCTATACCTGTCGGTATTTGTGAGGATGTGCCTTTTGTGGTTGCAAATGTCACTATCTTAACAGACTTTGTTATTCTTGATATTCCCGAGGACGATAGTATGTTGATTATCCTTGGTAGACCCTTTTTGAATACTACAAAGGCTGTTATTGATTGCAACAAAAGCAATGTCACTTTTCATGTTAATGGTAATGAGCATACGGTACACTTTCTGAGGAAACAACCTCAAGTTCATAGCATCATTTCTATTGGAAAAGTTCCAACTATCATTATTGGAGGTTTTGAATTTCCTCTTCCTACTGTCAAGAAAAAGTATGATATTCTTATTGTTGGGGATGTTCATATCCCCGTTGAGGTGTCCTAGTGTTATTCAAAATTTCTCCGGTTCCAAGTTATTCGGAATGAGTTTGTTAACAAGACTTGATCAACCTTGTTAGTGGATTCATTTTGATGATCATGAGATGGATGAAACTGGAAGGCACGACCTTCTGTACCCCCTATTTACTTTCTGTTATTTAGAATAAATAAAGCAAAAACATATAGTATTATCTTTCTGTTTTCTGAATTATCCATGCAATAAAAAATATCCCAAAAATAAAAGTGCTCCAAATTCCCTCCAAATTTAGTTTGATTTTTTATGGAATATTTGAGGATTTTAGGCATTAAGAACATAGCAGGAGGGAAAGCACCTGGCCACGAGGGTGGAGGGCGCGCCCACTCCCCCTGGGCGCGCCCCCCTGTCTTGTTGGCCCATGGTGGCCTCCCTCCACTTATTCCTGCACCTACACAACCCATCTTCCTCCCAAAAAATCCCCATCTAGCTCAAGCACGAGTTCTAGCTCATTTTGCTGCGATTTTCGATCTCCTTGCTCAAAGCTCCATTAACAAACTACTTCGGGAGATTGTTGCTTGGTATGTGACTCCTCCATTGGTCCAGTTAGTTTTTGTTCTAGTGATTGATTCATTGCAAATTTTTGCTGCATAGGTGACCCTGTTCCTGAGCTTGCATGTCAAATTTATGAGGTCCCAAGTAATTCTAATGCATGATATAGGCTCTAGGCACTTGTGGGAGTAGTTGTTATCAATCTTGTTTAGTTTCATTCAATTTTATTTCGAAGTTACTAAAAATTTCAGAAATTTTTCAATGGAAGAAATAGGACCTAGGCGTGCTATGCGTGAGCAAGATGATGAACCACCAAGGAAAGCTGAGGTGCGATCTTGTGAATGGTCGTCAAAAGAGTTTATGGTTAATTCAGGCATCAAGGATGAATTTGACGCATATGTGCGTAATGCCGATCTTGAGGACTTCACACAAGATAAGTGTCCTCAGTACTACCAATTGACTGATTCATTCGTGAGAAGATTTAAATATACATCTTTGCGTAATTGTCAGAATGTCCTGTTTAATATTTATGATCAATCTTATACCATGGACTTAGAAGATTTTACAACTGCTTGCAAACTCCCACAGTGGGGCAATGTTAATGAACCCCACAGATCTGAATATAAAGACTTCCTTGCTAGTATCACTATGGGAGAATCTAGGGATATAGCACAGGCTACCATAGGGAGCATTCATTTTCCTGCTATACATTATTTTGCTCTCTTCATTGGTAGATGAATTAACGGTAAAGATGAAGCATGTCACATGTGTGACCCTGATGTTTATGTCCTCAAGAGTGCTGTATTAGGTAATAAAGATTACAACTTGGGGGCAATAGTTGCACATAGGTTGCATAATAATGGTATATCTGGAGATTTATTTGGAGGAATTTATACGACCTGTGTTGCTAATTATCTTGGTATATCTCCACGTGAGGGTGATATAGAGTTGCCTACCGCTTATTTAGATTTTGACGCTATGGTCAAGCACCATTTTCTTGTGAGGAATGAACAATTCCTCCAGTATCGACTAATCTTTGATAGACATCGCGATGTCCATGTTACTCTCCCTGCTCCTTCCCTTTTTGATTACCAGGCAAAACGAAGATATGTTGTCACCAGGGAGGAGGCAGCCGAATACGAGAGGAGAGCGGAGGCAGCCCGCCAACATGCCGCAGCTCATGAGGCATTGGCTGCTGCATCTCAGTACGACCCCGGTTATAACTTTGGATATCAGCCAGGCTATCCTTGGCATTAGAACAACTTAGGCCAAAAGCCTAAGCTTGGGGGAGTATGTATTTCTCACCGACATTACATTCATGTTCACACACTATTCTAGTCGTCGGTCCTCATACTCTTTCATTGTACTGTCCATGCTAGTTTAATTTCTTTTTCTAGCTTTCTTCTTGTGTGTTTGATAAACCTTAAGAAAAACCAAAAAAAATAGTTAGTTTAATTTCCATGCTTGTAGTAGTAATTAAAAGAAAACCCAAAAAGATTTCTCATTCTTCTTGTACTTGTTGGGAGCTTTCCCGTGTAACTTTTATTTCTTTTCTTTCCTTTGGGGGTCGAGAGTAGAAGACCATAATGAAAATGTTTAGTGGCTCTCATGCATGATTGTTGATTTAACTTAGAGTCCATATCACTTTGTCTTCTCCCTTGAATTGAATGCTTGCAAATTCTAGCTTAGTCCAATGCACGTGCACTATTATTATTATACACATTGTTCGGTCATGCATGTGAAAGGCAATAATGACGATATATGATGGACTTATTGAGGTGAGAGAAGCTGGTATGAACTCGACCACTTTTCTTTTTGTAAATATGATGGGTTCATCGTCCCTGATTCAGCCTATTATGAATGAACATGTTTGCAATGACATTTAGAGATTATAGTTGCTTATGCCATGCTTAATTAGCTAGGAGCTTATAATGATTTACCTTGCATGCCAACATGATATTAAAATGGTTGTGATGTGGTATGATAGGATGGTATGCTCCTTTGAATGATTCGAGTGACCTGACTTGGCACATGTTCACGCATGTAGTTGAAACAAATCAACATAGACTTCATGATATTTATGTTCATGGTATATTATATCCTACTCATGCTTGCACTCGGTGTTGATTAATTTTAATGCATGTTCATGACTGTTGTCGCTCTCTCAGTTGGTCGCTTCCCAGTCTTTTGCTAGCCTTCACCTGTACTAAGCGGGAATACTGCTTGTGCATCCAAACTCCATAAACCCCAAAGTTATTCCATATGAGTCCACTATACCTTCCTATATGCGGTATTTACCTACCGTTCCAAGTAAATTTGTATGTGCCAAACTCCAAACCTTCAAATGAAATTATGTTTTGTATGCTCAAGCAGCTCATGTTTCTACTAGGGTTGTCTGTATCTTTCATGCTAGGTGGGTTATTCTCATGGGGAGTGGACTCCGCTCCTCATTCACGAGAAAATGGCTGGTAACTGGGATGCCTAGTCCCATGATCAAAAAGATCAAAGCAAATCAAAATAATTAAAACAAAACTCCCCCAGGACTGTTGTTGGTATGGACGGTACCCCGTTGTTTCAGATGGCCGTCGAGTGTGCCTGTTGGTGCTGGGGGAGCATAAACTTTTACCATTCTGTTTGGGAACTGCTTATAATGTATGTAGCATGGAAGATATTGAGATCTCATAGTTGTTGCGTTGACAGTGAAAGTATACCTCTCAAAATGTTATTCATCTCTATTTTAAGTCGAGCTCTGGCACCTCTACAGATCCATGCTTCCCTCTGTGAAGGGCCTATCTGTTTACTTTTATGTTGAGTCATCATCCTTCTTATTAAAAAGCACCCACTTGAGAGCACACTGTCATTTGCATTCATTACTATTAGTTTATATTGGGTATGACTTGATTGGATCTCTTCTACCATGAATTACGATGTTTAGTCAGTCCTTGATCTTTAAAGGTGCTCTACATTTATGTTTTGCGGTCTCAGAAAGGGCTAACGAGATAGCATCTTGTTATATCATATTATGATTGTTTTGATAAAGTGTTGTCATCTGAGTTTATTATTATTTCTCGCTAGCTGATTATGTCATTGATATGAGTAAACAAGAGACCTAAGTGTTATTGCTAATATGGTTAGTTCATAATCTTTGCTGAAAACTTGAATGCTGGCTTTACATATTTACAATAACAAGAGCAAATAGAGTTTGTAAAAGTTTTTCTTTATCACTTTTAGTTTATCAACTGAATTGCTTGAGGACAAGCAAAGGTTTAAGCTTGGGGGAGTTCATACGTCTCCAACGTATCTACTTTTCCAAACACTTTTACCCTTGTTTCGGACTCTAACTTGCATGATTTGAATGAAACTAACCTGGACTGACGCTGTTTTCAGCAGATCTGCCATGGTGTTGTTTATTGTGCATAAAACAAAAGTTCTCGGAATGACCTAAAAATCCACGGAGATAACTTTTGGAAAATATAAAAAATACTGGCGAAAGAATCAAGGCCAGGGGGCCTACACCCTGTCCATGAGGGTGGGGGGCGCGCCCCCTCCCACTGGGCGCGCCCCCTGTCTCGTGGGGCCCCTGATGCTCCACCGACCTCAACTCCAACTCTATATATTCCATTTCACAGAGAAAAAGTCAGAGAGAAAGTTTCATCGCGTTTTACGATACGGAGCCGCCACCAAGCCCTAATCTCTCTCGGGAGGACTGATCTAGAGTCCATTCGGGGCTCCGAAGAGGGGGATTCATCGCCGTCGTCATCATCAACCATCCTCCATCACCAATTTCACGATGCTCACTGTCGTGCGTGAGTAATTCCATCGTAGGCTTGCTGGACGGTGATGGGTTGGATGAGATTTACCATGTAATCAAGTTAGTTTTGTTAGGGTTTGATCCCTAGTATCCACTATGTTCTGAGATAGATGTTGCTATGACTTTGCTATGCTTAATGCTTGTTACTAGGGCCCGAGTGCCATGATTTCAGATCTGAACCTATTATGTTTTCATGAATATATGTGAGTTCTTGATCCTATCTTGCAAGTCTATAGTCACCTATTATGTGTTATGATACAACAACCCCGAAGTGACAATAATCGGGATACTTCTCGGTGATGACCGTAGTTTGAGGAGTTCATGTATTCACTAAGTGCTAATGCTTTTGTCTGGTTCTCTATTAAAAGGAGGCCTTAATATCCCTTAGTTTCCACTAGGACCCCGCTGCCACGGGAGGGTAGGACAAAAGATGTCACACAAGTTCTTTTCCATAAGCACGTATGACTATATTCATAATACATGCCTACATTACGTTGATGAACTGGAGCTAGTTCTGTGTCACCCTATGTTATAACTATAACATGAGGAATCGCATCCGACATAATTATCCATCACTGATCCAATGCCTACGAGCTTTTCACATATTGTGCTTTGCTTATTTACTTTTCCGTTGCTGTTACAATTACTACAAAACTGCTATCGTTACTTTTGCCAATGTTACCATGACTATCATACTACTTTGCTACTAAATACTTTGCTGCAGATACTAAGTTATCCAGGTGTGGTTGAATTGACAACTCAACTGCTAATACTTGAGAATATTCTTTGGCTCCCCTTGTGTCGAATCAATAAATTTGGGTTGAATACTCCACCCTCGAAAACTATTGTGATCCCCTATACTTGTGGGTTATTAGTGGTTAGTCAGGTCATGGCCGATACCCTCGCCAGGCATCCGCTTGAAGTTTGCCGAGATACACGATGTGTACATGGCGGTAAGTGGCGAGAGCGTGTGTGAATAAGTACACCCCTACAGGATTAATATGATCTATTTGAATAGCCCCGTCCGTGGTAAAGGACCTCTGGGTTGCCTATACAGTTCATAGACGAAGTGAAAGTGGATACTCTAAAATGCGCAAGATAAGCGTGAGTGCTATGGAAGGCGTTCTCGTAGGGAGACAGGAGCGGATCCATAGTGGTGTGTTGATATGGTGAATATGTGGACTCGTGTGCGCCACCTCAAAAGAGTTACTTGCAATCGTAGTTCAGGATAGCCACCGAGTCAAAGCTGGCTTGCTGCAGTTAAACCTCACCATCCCTTTGTTGATAATGATGCATATGTAGCTAGTTATGATGTATGTCTTGCTGGGTACATTTGTACTCATGTTTGCTTAATTTATGTTTTTGTAGAGAGACTTCAGTCTCGCTAGTAGTTCCACGTGGGCTTTGACGTTTAGCTTGTTACCTCAGCTATGATCTTGTGCCCTCAGCAGGATCTGGTAGATAGTCAGGCTTCTCAACCCTTTTCATTTGTAGAAGTATGTACTCAGACATGTTAAGCTTTCGCTTGTGCTTGACTTGTATGCTCTGAATGCTGGGTCATGAGACCCATGTTTATAATATCTCGCTCCTCGGAGCCTATTGAATAAAATACTTGAGTTGTAGAGTCATGTTGTGATGCCATGTTGTATTTGCACATATTGAGCATATTGTGTGTATGCTATTGAAATGCTTGGTATGTGTGGGATCTGACTATCTAGTTGTTTATCCTTGGTAGCCTCTCTTATCGGGAAATGTCTCCTAGTGCTTCCACTGAGCACTGGTAGCTTGCTACTGCTCCGGAACACTTAGGCTGGCCAGCATGTGTCCTTAATTGTTGTGTCTGTCCCTTCGGGGAAATGTCACGCTGTGTCTACCATAGTCCTGTTAGCCTGCTATAGCCCGATTCACTCGCTGATGACCGACACTTTAGTTGTCGTGTCACGTATGCCTGTCCCTATAAGTTAGTGCCACTTTGGGTTCACGACTTGCCATGTCAGCTCGGGTTCTTTGTCACATGGATGCTAGTGACACTATCATATACGTGAGTCAAAAGGCGCAAACGGTCCCGGGCCTGGTAAGGTGACACCCGTGGGAATACCATGCGTGAGGCCGCGAAGTGATATGAGGTGTTACATGCTAGATCGATGTGGCATAGGATCGGGGTCCTGACAGCTTTGGTCTCAGAGCCTGACTGCCTGTAGGATTACCAAGCCAAACTGGTCGAAGTTGAGTCTTGAAATTCTTAAGTTATATAAGGGAATTGATTGTGGATGGGAACATAAGGCTCTTTTTACTCCTTATACCTTATGCCTTCTGATTCGAGTCATACTATCTTTTCTATGGGGTTAAGGAACTAGGCTTTCTCTTCTTTCTATCAAGATCACGTGTTACTAATCTGTAGACTTATAAGATTGTTGGATTTAAGCCTTAGTTCAGTTTCTACTATCTCCGTGTATTCATAGGTTATCTCAGAACCTTGATATTATGATGATCGAGTGGTTATGCCACCATTTTGTAGGATGTCTCAAATCCCTTTTCGAGCATTTACAGCCGTTATGTTGTCCGAGTCATCCCAGGTTTCTAAATAATCTGATGCATTTGCAAAATTCTTTCCCTTTGTTCCTGATGTCCGTTTGTCTCAGACTAACCACACTAACTAGTGTGTTGAGGTACTTCATTTCCTTGACATTTATGTTGGAGCTCGTATTAGGACCCTAGGTGTCTTAGAGTACCACCTAGTAAGCTAGCAATGATTTGTGTACCCAGTGTGATGATTCTGGCCGTCATCCTCGAAAGCATCCCATGATGCAATTTAGTTAGTAGGTATTCTACTCCTGGGTTTTGAACCCGAGATTCACGCTACTCACTTCATGTTGATAGTGTTTGCTCGTTCCTTTAGGTTATTAGTAACCTTTGCACTAGTCCTCGAGGTCCGTGGCATGTCCTTCTTCCAAATACTATGAACCACTTATGGCAGAAGTTTGTTGGATCAAAAGATCACAACAGGAGTGCTCTCAATGAGATCTTCATTCTATATTGTGACTCTGCCAGCTCAACCTTTCTGCATGGATTATCCGGAAGAAATATGTTGAACTCGTTCGACATGCTAATCTATGCATCCACAAATAAGAAAATCATATGTTCTTTTGAGTTGTCCCTCTTTAGTTGTTTTCTGACCTTCGTTTGTCAATTGATAGTCAAGAGTATGCGTGCCTTTGTTCATCGATGCCTATTAATCTTATGGTCCGTCAAGCCATTCTATACCAGAATGTCTAGGAGAAAAAAACTCCAGTACCTCATCCATATCCAGGATTGAGTCAAAGTAGTTGTAATCTGCAAATCAAAATGCCAACCCAACTTTTGATTATGTTCTACCCTGGAGTATTACCCTCTTTATGTCAGGACTTTCACGAGAATTGCACCAGCTCTTGTGAATTCTTGACGCGGTGATACTTCTCGCCATCATTATTCATTTCTTGGTTCCCATGTTGTTGCAATTGGAATGCCGACAGGTGAATTATAATGTGTAAAATCAATACTGCTAGCAACCATGTTCCATAGTGATTAATGGACGATAATCTCATTATTAGTGTGTTGGTTATGGAATCATCATTCTAAGATTGATCGTGCTACCTAGTCCATTCTCCTGGTGCACTCCTCAATCGATGAGTTAGGATTATTTTAATATTTGCTCTTTTGATCATATCATCTTGCCCTAAAAACCAAGATTGTTCTCGAGCTTAGTAGCATATCGGTGGTTCGTGATTTTCCGAATATCTTCTCGGAAGTATTACCAGGTTGTTCCTTGATCGTTATGTTGAATTTGTGATCAAGTTGGTTTTCGAAACCACCCTTTCTCCAAGAATTTGTGACGGATACCCTAAGCTAGTTGGTTAAGCTAAATAAAAACTTGGAGAGTTGGAAGATAAAAGCTTGTGCGACTCAGTTCATTCCAAAGGGATATCCTTGTGCGTGTGTGTTGAAGAAAGATGATATCTTCATTGATTGATCCTCATGGTCAATTGTTAGATCTATTGTCTTACCCAAACCTTTGATTTACATATGGGCTATCATCAAATCAAACCAGGACCAACGATATTCATAGTGTTGTCTTACTCATGGTTGTTTCCTCGAGCATACATCATTATATCTTTTGGGTCGGACCAGTGCTATCATCTTGTTCACATAATTATGGAATTCCATTTATATGGAAACCTGGATGAATGGTTGTTGAGCTCATCGACAACATTCTTAACTTCATGATTTTGTTGGTCATTAAGTTGGTATTGGAAACTTTTATAAGCATTATCTTCATGTCCCATGCATGAAGCATATGTTCGGATGAAAGAAGTGACCTCCTCTAATTCATGTGCATTTGATGCAAGTTGCCGTCGTGAATTCGAGAAAGTCAATGTTGCCTCCTCTGGAACCATCTCAAGTCAGTCATGCATGTGCGAAGTATGGTATGGTTTGATAGGCTCGCTACCTCCATTCTATATGTGTCCCTAGCACACCAAGCCACTGATTGACTTGTTCAAGGAAGAGAAGTCTATGCTTGGGATCTAATCCATGGACTTGCGTAAAGACTTCGATATCCTCGACGAGGGTTCCCCACCTGAACTCGGTAGTGTTTTTATTATAAGACTACTACGTGGTCATGCTTGTCTGGGGCAGCGTGTTCACATGTGTGTAGCAGAACCAGCTCATGTTTTGGAGCTTGCTGTCGCAGTTCATTCCCTGAGAATCTCGCAACGTCGTCTCGTCAATTTGTGTTGCAAACTTTCATTTTTATTTCTAGACTCAATGAGTCTGGATTATTCTGACACCAACCATATCTAAATCTCAGGCAGATATGATGGTTGGAACGTTTCGTAACTATAATATTGGTCTCACCATAACCGATAAAGTGGATGTCGTGGCCAACACACCCAACCGGAAGACCTATTATTATAGTATCTTGATTGAGGAAGTTGGCCATCTCCCCATAAGGATTTCATAGGATCTACTTCTGTAGTTGTTCCTTATGGATTCTTATGCTTCCGAAGTCCGACCTTTTACTCGATGTTCTAGACACCAAAACATTTCAATGAATGGGTTACACTAGTACATCAAGGAGAACATTAGAAACGGAGTGCTAAATGTCTCTCGGTCGATCATCCAATTTTTTTCCCTTGGCCTCACTAAGGTGAAATCGGAGGTGTTATCCTCCCTTGCATCAGCATCGTCCATCACTATTCATCATAGTAGTATGTCGTGTTGCCAGGATTCTTGACACGGATATTGGTAAGACCTTGATGAATATGGAAATTCTCAAGTTCTTGAGAGCGTGCTCAGTCACTTGGTTATATCCTCGGTAACAATCGGAATGTGCCTTCCATTGCCGAGTTGTCTCAAAACCCTAGATCTCTTTTCAAACTAGTTATGCCATTTCTTAGAACTCCTTCAAATGATCGTTTGTGAATTACCTTAGCCTGGTATGGAGAGTCTCAATGATCATTTCCGATAGTATTTCTTTCTGACGTCATCAAGTTGGATGAAGACCTAGAAAGCAAAGACGTTGAGATCAATATGTAGCAATGAATCAACATCTTTGAGAAGGACAGTTGGATCATGAAGATCGTGTTAGCTTTGTGTCCCCTCTGTCTTCTTACCTCACGTTTTGAATCTCGGGACGAGATTCTTGTTTAGTGGGGGTGAGTTGTCACAGCCCTAGAATAATGCTTGTAAATAGTGGCATTGCATACATGCATCATGTCTAAATTCTACTAAATTTGAAATGAGGAATTTCCAGAAGCCTTAGAAAATATTCTGAAATTATCAACCAAAATTTCTTCAAATGTTCCCAAGGAAATGTTCCTTTTTATCTTTGAAAAATATTAGCAAGAAGAAAATTCAAACCAATATCTTTGGAGCTTCAAAAGTATTTCTCATGCGTTTTTGAGTTAATTCCTATAGTATTTGAATTGGATTTATATTCATAATAATTAGTTTATGAATCCAATAATTCTGAAAAAAGGTGAGTGGCTTTGAATATATTATATATAGCCACATGATAATTTTCAGAAGCTAAACAAAATGGCTTGGTCTTTGAACTAAATCAAAACAGAATAGCAAAAATAGAAAACATAAACTAATTGGAAGAGGGAAAGCTTACCTGGTTTACCTGTGCGGCCTAGCACTGCAGCTGGACGGCCCAGCTGGTGGCCCAGCCCACTAGCCAAAGCGGTCGTCTTCAACCTCTGCCAGTAGGCAGAGGCGTGTCGACGCACGCGCGCCCGAGGCCTCCACCTCCTGCCTGCCTGCCGCCTCTCCGATGCATCTCGACGACGCCATGCACCCCCTGGTCCTCTCCCTCGCTCCCCTCATCTTTCCCCTCCCCTGGACCCCTCTCTCTCACCACCGAGTGGGGCTCATCGCCACCGACGCTAGTCACCATAGCCACCGCCTCACCCTGAACCTCTCTCCGTCTCCAGAAGATCCCCCATGACCACGTCTTCCTCCTCGACGAGTCACGTGAGCTCGGCCGCCCTGCATCACCGTCTGCATCGCCTTCTTCTCCCTCCGGCTGCCGAGATCGCCGGCAACACCATGACGCCGCCCGTGCCTCCCCGAGCCCGCTGTTCTGCTCTGCGTGTGCGCCGTGAGCTCCTCTCCCTTTCCCCTCCATCCCCTTGCTCTAGTTCGTGCTGCAGCCGCTGCCCCGCAAGCTCCCGCGCCGCGTCAACCATGGCCGCCTAGCCTTCTTGACTCGAGCCCCTCCGCTCAAACTCCTGGCACCAGCGTGCTTCTGGTGTCCCGCGGATGCCACCTAGCTCTTCAGCTCCTCCCCTAGTGCACCGCAGCCGCATCCCCGCTCGTGTAAGAACTCCGGCGCCGCCCCGAGCTCGTTTCCGACGAGCTCCGGCTGCCCTAGCTGCTGCTGCTTGCAGCGCTGGATGCGGGTGAGCTCCAGCTCCCCGTGGGTGCTCTCCACTACTCCTCTGGACGCCGAAGGAGCGAGCCCGAGACCCTCCACCGCGTTTTGAGGTCGCCACCGGCCATACTCCAGCAAAGCTGACGTGGCACTTATGGACGGGCCCCCCTTAATTAACCTGGATTAGTTTATGACTAGGATTAGATTAACTCCAGTGGGCCCTAGCTATCAGGTTTGACCTGCCTATTCAACTTTGACCTGGCCCCACTGGTCACCCTCTGTTCCTGCCTTGTTACGCTGACATGCAGGACCCACGCGTCAGGTTTGACCCGGGGCAGCCCTGTTGACCTGCTGATGCAAGCATGATGAAGTGCTGACACATTAACTCATTTTCTGGATTAACTTTAACTCAGGAAATTCCAGAAAATGCCCACAACTTCTAAAATTCATAGAAATTCAACCATAGCTCCAAATGAAATAAGTTATATGTGAAAAATGATCAAAAAAATCCAGTCTATCCATCTGTACCATTTTCATGCATTTAAACCATCACATATGGAGTCTGAATTTGAATCTTTGATTCAAACCAACTTCATTTATCCTGTTGCTAGTTGCATTAGCTCAAATCACAGCATATTGACATGTCATGATCATGCATCATATTGTGCATTGCATTGATTGTGTTCTTACTTGTTTGCCAGTGTTTGTCCCTTCTCAGTAGACGATGTACAGAAGATGAGTTTGATGACACCGATGAAGAGCTATACAATCTTCAGAAGTGCCAGGCAAGCAAAAACCCCTTTTTCATTCCGATATAATCCCACTCTCTCGCTCCTGCTCTCCTTTATTGCATTAGGACAAACACGATTCAACTGTTACATGTTGCAGTAGTAGAACCCCATTCCTCTGCATGACATGTCATTGCCACAGTAAAAAGATGAAACCCACTAGCATGAGTAGGAGTTGTTTGAGCCCTGATGTGCCTACTCATTCATGCTTGTTTGTCATGCGTGCTATTGCTTAGAGTTGAGTCAGGCCTGATTCATCGGGGCGAATTGGAATGGTGATGAACATGTCATACTGTGTGTGAGCTAAGTGTGTGAACACGATTTGGTAAAGGTAGCGGTGAGAGGCCATGTAGGAGTACATGGTGGGTTGTCTCATTGAAGCCGTCCTCAGGAACTGAGTTCTGTGTTTGTGATCCATGAACAATTGCTACCACACAATGGGTTCCGGTAACTTGACCCCTCATGACTTATTAATCAGCCTGATCTCCGTCCAGGAGTTGCAACTAGTTTCTGGTGTTTGTAGGTAGTGCTAGTAGTCTACTGTCAGATCCCTAGCTTCTGGTAATGCTCTAGGCTAGCTTCATGTGTGCAACATGTTTAAATTGTATGAAATTTGAAATGGGGATGACCAAGCCCTAGCACCAAAGCATTGCAAATAGGTTCAACTTCAAAATATTTTCAAAGAACCCAAATTGGTTTGCAAAAATGTTCATGATCACTGGAAAAGGGTGAAAACCATATCCAGAGATGATGGATATTTTTCCAAGACATTTTTGGATTTTTTGAATAAACCATATTGTATTTGACTTTGGGCATTTGAATACTATAAATAATTTAAATGTTCAAATAAATGTTGGAAATTGTTAAGGGTCACTGAAATAATTCAGAAAGCACCCATAATTATTTCCAGGATTTATAGAATGATTTGATATTTTAAATCAAATCCAAAAACAAATTGCAGAAATAGAAAAGAGAAACAGAACAGAAATAAAAGAGAGAAGGACTTACCTGTGAAGCCCACCTGCTGGCCCAACAGGACCGGCCCAGCGCGGCCCAGCCCGCCACCGCTACTCCCCCCTGTCGTCTTCCTCTTGCCAGTGGGAGCAGCTGCGTGCTCGCACGCGCGCGGCCGAGGAGGCCACCTCCTCCCTGCCTGGCTGCCTCCTCCTTCCCTGGTCCCTCCCGCGACGCCATGTAGCCCCGACCCCCTCTCACTTCTCCCTCGCTCTCTGGACCTCCCTCCCCCTCGCTCCTCTGTTTCCCCTCCCGCGACCGAACGGAGCCGCCGCCACTGACGAGAGCCACCATGGCTACCGGCCACCCCACGGCTCACCGACGCCCCAGGAAGCTCCGCCGGTCCTCCCTCTACCTCCTCAATGAGCCACGAGGCCCCGGACGTGCCACAACACCGCCCTCGATGCCTTCTTCAACCTCGGGACCGCCGGCCATCTTCGTCAAATTCGCCTGCTCCGGACCGTCCCCGACCTCGCCGAGCGTCCCCTCGTCATCGCCGTGAGTCACTGACCCTCTCCCCTAACTCAGCATGCTCCCCTCCGTGCCGTAGCGCCGTTCCCCACGAGCACCGAAGCCACCGTCCGCCATTGCTGCTGCACGCATAGCCTCCATGCTCCCCTGGCCTCACTGAGCTGCTCTTAGTGCTCCCCATGTCTAGCAGGTGCTGCCCAGCCTCTCCATTTGCTCACCGATGCACCGTAGCGACGCGCCCAAGCACCACCGAACACCATCGCCGCCAAAGCTCGTCGCCGGCATGAGTTCCGGCGACCCCACGACCTCCCACTCGGTCCTCCGGATGCGCGGGAGCAAGGGCCATCCCCTGGTGCCCTCAGCGCGCCGAACTGACGCCTCTAGCGCAAGTCCGGCGTGCCCCGCCGTGTTCTGTGGTCGCCGTCGGCTGGTCTCCGGCGTGCTGACGTGGCGTCGTCGTTAGGGGCTAATGACCCTGCTAACTAACCCTGTGACACTGACAGCGGGCCCCGTAGCGGGTCAAAGCCCGAGTCAACGCGGGATTAGCCCCTGTGTCACTGACGTGTGGACCCCACACGTCAGGTTTGACCCGAGCCGGCCCCTGTTGACTTGCTGACGTCACGCCAACGTCATGCTGACGCAGTAATGTTTTCTGGATTTAATTTAATTCTGAAATTCCAGAAAATGCCTAAAACTTCTAAAATTCATCGAAATTCAACCGTAACTCCAAATGAAATAAATTATATATGAAAAGTTATCAGAAAAATTCAAGGAATCCATCTGTACCATTTTCATGCATGTTAGAACAACTTATGGCTGCTGTTTAGCACAAATCATATTAAGGGCATTTAAATAATCACATATGGAGTTTGAATTTGAATCTTGTATTCAAACCAACCCCATTTAACTTGTTGCTAGTTACATTAGCTCAAAACACATTCATATTGCCATGTCATAGCATGCATCATTTTGTGCATTGCATTGATTGTGTTTTTCTGTGTTGCCGGTATTTGTCCCCTCTCGATAGACGCGATACCGATGATGTGATCGTTGACACTGATGAAGACTCAATGTTATCTTCAGAAGTGCCAGGCAAGCAAAACCCCCTTGTTCATTCCGATACAATCCTACTCTCTCGCTCCTGCTCTCTTTTACTGCATTAGGACAACATCGATTCATCTGTTACTTGCTGCGGTAGCTGAACCCCTGTATCCTCTGCATGACCCACTAGCATTGCCACAGTAAATAGATGAAACCCACTAGCATGAATAGGAGTTGTTTGAGCCCTGTTGTGCCTACTCATTCATGTTTGTTTGTCACGCCTGCTACTGCTTAGAGTTGAGTCAGGTCTGATTCATCCGGGATGAATCAGAGGTGTGTGAACATGTCCTACTGTGTGTGAGCTAAGTGTGTGAATACGATTTGGTAAAGGTAGCGGTGAGTGGCCATGTAGGAGTACATGGTGGGTTGTCTCATTGCAGCCGTCCTCAGGAACTGAGTTCTGTGTTTGTGATCCATGATTCAGCTACTACCATGCATTGGGCCCGAAACCAATGGACCCTCTCGGCTTCTTAATCACCCTTGTCCTCTGTCCAGGAGTTGCAAGTAGTTTCTGGTGTTTGTACTATGCTGGAGGCCGTGCGCAGCGCTGACCATAGGGGTGGGCTGTGATGCGGTAGGCACGTGGCCGGGTAAACCGGACGCCCGTTTGGTGTCACGGAACCCTGTTCACATCGTTTGGGGCTGTGAGCGAAACTCCGGCCGGATCTCCTCATGGATGGAACCCGAATAGGCGATAAACCTGGACTAGAGACTTGAGTGTTTAGGTAGGCCGTGGCCGACACCCACGTTGGGCTTCCGCTTGAAGGTTGCCGAGTACATGTCGTGTAAACAGCGGTAAGTGGTGAGAGCGTGTGTGAAGAAGTACACCCCTGCAGGGTTAACATCATCTATTCGAATAGCCGTGTCCGCGGAAAAAGACTTCTGGGTTGCTTATATCAGTTCATAGACAAGTGAAAGTGGATACTCTAAAATACGCAAGATAAGCGTGAGTGCTATGGATGGCGTTCTCGTAGGGAGACGGGAGCGGTTCCATAGTGGTGTATTGATATGGTGAATATGTGGACTCGTGTGCGCCACCTGAAGAGTTACTTGCAATCATAGTTTAGGTTAGCCACTGAGTCAAAGCTGGCTTGCTGCAGTTAAACCCCACCATCCCCTTTGTTGATAATGATGCATATGTAGTTAGTTCTGATGTAAGTCTTGCTGGGTACATTTGTACTCACGTTTGCCTATTTTATGTTTTTGCAGAGAGACTTCAGTCTCACTAGTAGTTCCGCTTGGACTTCGACGTTTAGCTTGTTACCTCAGCTACGATCTTGTGCCCCGACAGGATCTGGTAGATAGTCAGGCTTCTCAGCCTTTTTCATTTCTAGATGTCTGTACTCAGACATGATAGCTTCCGCTTGTGCTTTGACTTGTATGCTCTGAATGTTGGGTCGTGAGACCCCTGTTTGTAATATCTTGCTCCTCGGAGCCTATTGCATAAATACTTGAGTCATAGAGTCATGTTGTGATGCCATGTTGTATTTGCACATATCGAGCATATTGTGTGTATGTTTTGAAATGCTTGGTATGTGTGGGATCTGACCATCTAGTTGTTTATCTTTAGTAGCCTCTCTTACGGGGAAATGTCTCCTAGTGTTTCACTGAGCCATGGTAGCTTGCTACTGCTCCGGAACACTTAGGCTGGCCGGCATGTGTCCTTCTTCGTTCCTGTGTCTGTCCCTTCGGGGAAATGTCACGCGATGAATACCAGAGTCCTGTTAGCCCGCTACAGCCCGGTTCACCGGGGTCCTGCTAGCCCAGTGCTACAGCCTGGATTCACTCGCTGATGACCGACACGTTCGATGCTGGGTCATGGATGCCTGTCCCTGTAAGTCTGTGCCACTTTGGGTTTACGACTAGCCATGTCAGCCCAGGCTCCTTATCATATGGATTCTACCGACACTGTCATATACGTGTGCCAAAAGGCGCAAACGGTCCCGGGCAAAGGTAAGGCGACACCCATGGGAATACCGTGCGTGAGGCCGCAAAGTGATATGAGGTGTTACATGCTAGATCGATGTGGCATTAAGTCGGGGTCCTGACAGCGTTGGTATCAGAGCTTGACTGCCTGTAGGATTACCAAGCCAAACTGGTCGAAGTTGAGTCTAGAAATTCTTTAGTTATATAAGGGAATTGATTGTGGGATGGAACGTAAGGCTCTTTTTACTCCTTATACCTTATGCCTTCTGATCTGAGTCATCTTATCTTTCCTGCGGGGATTAAGAACTAGGCTATCTTTTCTTTCTATCAGGATCACGTGTTACTAAACCGTAGACTTATAGATTGTTGGACTTAAGCCTCGTTTCAGTTCCTAGTACTTCTGTATGTTAATTATTGATCTCGAGACCTTGATATTGTGCTTCTGAGTGGTTATGCCACCATTTTTGTGAATGTCTCAAATCTTTTCTGAGCATTTACAGCCGTTATGCTGTCCGAGTCATTCCAGGTTTCTAAATAGTCTGATGCATTTGCAAAATCCTTTCCCTCTGGTTTCGATGTTCCTTTATGCCAGCTCAATCACACTAATTGTTGAGTTGAGGTATTCTATTGCCTTGACCTTATGTTGGAGTTACTATTATGACCCTAGGTGTCTCAGGGGATCATCTAGTAGTCTAGCCATGATTTATGTTCCAGTGTGATGACTCTGGCCGTCATTATCGAAAGCATCCCGTGATGCCATTTAGTAGTAGGTATTCTATCCCTGGGTTTTGAACCCGAGATTCACCCTACTTGCTTCATGTTGATAGTTTTGCTCGTTCCTTTAGGTTATTAGTAACCTTTGCATTAGTCCTTGATGTTCGTGGTATTCCTTTCTTCCAAATACTATGAACCGCTTATGGCAGATGTTCCTCGCTGATCGAAAGATCACAATCAGAGTGCTCTCGATGGGATCTCGATTCTACATTGTGACTCTGCCAGTTCTACCTTTCTGCATGGGTTATCTGGAAGAAATATGTGGAATTCGTTCGACATGCTAAACCATGCATCCACAACTCAGAAAATCGTATGTTCCTTTGAGTTGTCCCTCTTTAGTTGTCTTCTGACCCTCGTCTATCAATTGATAGTCAAGAGTATGCGTGCATTCGTTCGTCGATGCCTATTACCCTTGTGGTCCGCCAAGCCATTCTATTTCAGAATGAATAGGAGAAACAAACTCCAGTACCTCATCCATATTTAGGATTGGGTCAAAGTAGTTGTGTTCCGCAGATCAAGTTACAATCCAGCTTCTGGTCTGCTCTACCTTGAAGTATTACCTTCTTTATGACAGGAATTTCATGAGAATTGCACCACCTTTTGTGAATTCTTGACATAGTGATACTTCTCGCCATCCTTTTTCATTCCTCGGTTCCGTGTTGTTGCAGCCGGAGTACCGACAAATGAATTGTGATGTGTGAAATCAATACTCCCAGCAACCTCGTTGCTTGGTAGTTAAAGGGTAATAATCTTATTCTTAGTATGTTGGTTATTGAATCACCATTCTAAGATTGATCGTGCTACCTAGTCCTTATTTCCTGGTGCACTCTTTGATTGATGAGTTAGGATTTTGTCAAGTCCTCGCTCATTTGATCATATCATCTTGCCCTGAAAAGCAAGATTGTTCTCGAGCTTAGTAACATATCGGTGGTTCCTGATTTCCGAAGATCTTCTCAGAAGTATTACCAGGTTGTCACCTAACCGCTATGTTGACCTCGTAATCAAGTTGGTTTCTTATGAACCACCTTTCTCTCCAAGAATCGGTGTTAGATATCCCTGAGCTAGTTGGTTAAGCTAGACAACAACTTGGAGAGTTGGAAGATAAAAGCTTGCCTGACATAGTTCGTCCCAAAGGGATATTCTTGTGTAGTGTGTGTTGAAGAAAGATGATATCTTCATCGATTGGTCCCTGTGATCAGTTGCTGGACCTATTGTCTTATCAATCCTTTGATTTGAGTGTGGGCTATCGTCAAATCAAGTCAGAACCAACGATGCTCGTAATGTTGTCTTCCTCGTGGTTGATCCCTCGAGCATACACCATTATATCTTTTGGGTATGACCAATGCTATCACCGTGTTCACACGATGGTGGAAGTCCAGTGATATGGAAATTCCGATGAGTTGTTGTTGAGTCCATTGACAACATCGTTATCTCCTCCATGATGTTGTTGAACATTAAGTTAGTGTTGGAAACTTTTGAAAGCATTTTCTTCATGCTAGCTCATGAAGTACTTGTTTGATGAAAGGAGTGACTTCCTTTGATTCACGTGCATTTTGATGTAAGCTGCCGTCGTGAATCCGAGAAAGTTTGTTTTTGCTCCTTTGGAATCATCCCAAGTCGGTCATGCACGTGCAAAGAATTCTATGGTCTGTTAGACTGATCATCTTCATTCCATATGTATATCCTAGCACACCAAGCCACTGACTGATTTGTTCAAGGAGAAGGAGTATCTTCATAAGAGCTAATCCGGACTTATGAAAGAACTTCGATATCCTCGCTGATGGTTCCCAACCAGAACTCGGTAGTGTTTTATTGTAAGACTACCATGTGATCATGTTTGTCTGGGACAACGTGTTCACATGTTTGTAGCAGAACCAGCTCATGTTTTGGAGCTTGCTATCATAGTTCATTTCCCGAGAATCTCGCAACGTCATCTCGTCGATTTGTGTTGCAAACTTTCGTTTTCATTCCTAGACTCGATGAGTCTGGAATATCCTGACACCAACCAGATCTGAATCTCAGGCAGATATGATGGTTTGGAACATTTCCCAAGAACTATAATATCGGTCCCATGGAAACCGGTAAAGTGGATGTCATGGTCAGCACCACCCAGCCGAAAGACCTATTATTGTAGTATCTTGATTGAAGAAGTTGGCCACCTCCCCATAAGGATTTCGTAGGATTTACCTCCGTAACTGTTCCTTATGGATTCTATTGCTCCCGAAGTCCGACCTTTTACTTGATGTTCTAGTTATCAAACCATATCTATGAATGGGATACACTAGCACATCAAGGAGAACATTAGAAGCGGAGTGCTAAATGTCTCTCGGTCGATCATCCAGATTTTATTTGCTTGGCCTCGCTAAGGTGAAATCTGAGAAAGTGTTATCCTCCTTCGCATCTGCATCGTCCATCGCTATTCATCATGGTAGTATGTTGTGTTGTCAGCACCCTTGACGCGGTTGTTGATAAAACCTTGATGATTGTGGAAATGCTCAAGTTCTTGAGAGCACGCACAAGCGCTACGTGTTATCATCGGCACTAGCTGGGATTGCTCTCAGTTCCCTCGGCAATGCTATGACCTTCTCAAACAGTGAATTCACTCTCTATTGTTGGGTTCTCCCCCAGTTACCAGAATCATTCCCATCATTTGCATTTTGTTCCCAGCTTGCACCGCCAATGTGCCATTCTACCATGGGTCTCTTCCATTTCCGGTGATAAGCAAATTCATGCATTACGTTGTCTTCAACAAGGTAATACACATCATCCAAGTTTGAGTTTGCCATTCTACCGACCCCCTCCAAACGATCGCTCGAGAATTGTCTTAGGCTGGTTTAAAGAGTTTCAATGATCTCTGAATCAAAAGTAATTCTTTTTGCCACTTAAAGGGATATCTCTACGAGTCACCTTCCCTAAGGTGTATCGTTATGGTATCATGGCAACTCAACTCCTCGCTACGTTGACAATTGTTTACCACCTTCTTAAGCGTGAAATTATTGTCTACCTAGTGCACCTTCGTCATCCGTCTCTTTCCACCCCTCTTGATGTGTAACTCGTGTCTCAACCCGAGAGATGGTCCTATGTCTCATTCCGTGAGTTGTTCGATCTTCGAGAAGATCGACCCTTCTAGAGTCTTCTTCCCCCATGTCATGTTGACAGGAATTCTCAGAGCAAGCCTTCAAGACAATGATGGTGATCGAATCAACGTTCAACTGAAGTGCACCCTGGATCGTGAAGATTATACTAGTTTGCGTTTCCCCTTCACCTTACCCTACGCTTGAATCTCGAGACGAGATTCCTGTTTAGTGGGGGTGAGTTGTCACATCCCTAGCTTCTGGTAATGCTCTAGGCTAGCTTCATGTGTGCAACATGTTTAAATTGTATGAAATTTGAAATGGGGATGACCAAGCCCTAGCACCAAAGCATTGCAAATAGGTTCAACTTCAAAATATTTTCAAAGCACCCAAATTGGTTTGCAAAAATGTTCATGATCACTGGAAAAGGGTGAAAACCATATCCAGAGATGATGGATATTTTTCCAAGACATTTTTGGATTTTTTGAATAAACCATATTGTATTTGACTTTGGGCATTTGAATACTATAAATAATTTAAATGTTCAAATAAATGTTGGAAATTGTTAAGGGTCACTGAAATAATTCAGAAAGCACCCATAATTATTTCCAGGATTTATAAAATGATTTGATATTTTAAATCAAATCCAAAAACAAATTGCAGAAATAGAAAAGAGAAACAGAACAGAAATAAAAGAGAGAAGGACTTACCTGTGAAGCCCACCTGGTGGCCCAACAGGACCGGCCCAGCGCGGCCCAGCCCGCCACCGCTACTCCCCCCTGTCGTCTTCCTCTTGCCAGTGGGAGCAGCTGCGTGCTCGCACGTGCGCGTCCGAGGAGGCCACCTCCTCCCTGCCTGGCTGCCTCCTCCTTCCCTGGTCCCTCCCGCGACGCCACGCAGCCCCGACCCCCTCTCACTTCTCCCTTGCTCTCTGGACCTCCCTCCCCCTCGCTCCTCTGTTTCCCCTCCCGCGACCGAACGGAGCCGCCGCCACCGACGAGAGCCACCGTGGCTATCGGCCACCCCACGGCTCACCGACGCCCCAGGAAGCTCCGCCGGTCCTCCCTCTACCTCCTCAACGAGCCACGAGGCCCCGGACGTGCCACAACACCACCCTCGATGCCTTCTTCAACCTCGGGACCGCCGGCCATCTTCGTCAAATTCGCCGGCTCCGGACCGTCCCCGACCTCGCCGAGCGTCCCCTCGTCATCGCCGTGGGTCACTGACCCTCTCCCCTAACTCAGCATGCTCCCCTCCGTGCCGTAGCGCCGTTCCCCACGAGCACCGAAGCCACCGTCCGCCATTGCTGCTGCACGCATAGCCTCCGTGCTCCCTGGCCTCACTGAGCTGCTCTTAGTGCTCCCCATGTCTAGCAGGTGTTGCCCAGCCTCTCCATTTGCTCACCGATGCACCGTAGCGACGCGCCCGAGCACCACCAAACACCATCGCCGCCAAAGCTCGTCGTCGGCATGAGTTCCGGCGACCCCACGACCTCCCACTCGGTCCTCCGGATGCGCGGGAGCAAGGGCCATCCCCTGGTGCCCTCAGCGCGCCGAACTGACGCCTCTAGCGCAAGTCCGGCGTGCCCCGCCGTGTTCTGTGGTCGCCGTCGGCTGGTCTCCGGCGTGCTGACGTGGCGTCGTCGGTAGGGGCTAATGACCCTGCTAACTAACCCTGTGACACTGACAGCGGGCCCCGTAGCGGGTCAAAGCCCGAGTCAACGCGGGATTAGCCCCTGTGTCACTGACGTGTGGACCCCACACGTCAGGTTTGACCCGAGCCGGCCCCTGTTGACTTGCTGACGTCATGCCAACGACATGCTGACGCAGTAATGTTTTCTGGATTTAATTTAATTCTGAAATTCCAGAAAATGCCTAAAACTTCTAAAATTCATAGAAATTCAACCGTAACTCCAAATGAAATAAATTATATATGAAAAATTATCAGAAAAATTCAAGGAATCCATCTGTACCATTTTCATGCATGTTAGAACAACTTATGGCTGCTGTTTAGCACAAATCATATTAAGGGCATTTAAATAATCACATATGGAGTTTGAATTTGAATCTTGTATTCAAACCAACCCCATTTAACTTGTTGCTAGTTACATTAGCTCAAAACACATTCATATTTCCATGTCATAGCATGCATCATTTTGTGCATTGCATTGATTGTGTTTTTCTGTGTTGCCGGTATTTGTCCCCTCTCGATAGACGCGATACCGATGATGTGATCGTTGACACTGATGAAGACTCAATGTTATCTTCAGAAGTGCCAGGCAAGCAAAACCCCCTTGTGCATTCCGATACAATCCTACTCTCTCGCTCCTGCTCTCTTTTACTGCATTAGGACAACATCGATTCATCTGTTACTTGCTGCGGTAGCTGAACCCCTTTATCCTCTGCATGACCTATCATTGCCACAGTAAATAGATGAAACCCACTAGCATGAATAGGAGTTGTTTGAGCCATGTTGTGCCTACTCATTCATGTTTGTTTGTCACGCCTGCTACTGCTTAGAGTTGAGTCAGGTCTGATTCATCCGGGATGAATCAGAGGTGTGTGAACATGTCCTACTGTGTGTGAGCTAAGTGTGTGAATACGATTTGGTAAAGGTAGCGGTGAGTGGCCATGTAGGAGTACATGGTGGGTTGTCTCATTGCAGCCGTCCTCAGGAACTGAGTTCTGTGTTTGTGATCCATGATTCAGCTACTACCATGCATTGGGCCCGAAACCAATGGACCCTCTCGGCTTCTTAATCACCCTTCTCCTCTGTCCAGGAGTTGCAAGTAGTTTCTGGTGTTTGTAGTATGCTGGAGGCCGTGCGCAGCGCTGACTGTAGGGGTGGGCTGTGATGCGGTAGGCACGTGGCCGGGTAAACCGGACGCCCGTTTGGTGTCATGGAACCCTGTTCACATCGTTTGGGGCTGTGAGCGAAACTCCGGCCGGATCTCCTCATGGATGGAACCCGAATAGGCGATAAACCTGGACTAGAGACTTGAGTGTTTAGGTAGGCCATGGCCGACACCCACGTTGGGCTTCCGCTTGAAGGTTGCCGAGTACATGTCGTGTAAACGGCGGTAAGTGGTGAGAGCGTGTGTGAAGAAGTACACCCCTGCAGGGTTAACATCATCTATTCGAATAGCCGTGTCCGCGGAAAAGGACTTCTGGGTTGCTTATATCAGTTCATAGACAAGTGAAAGTGGATACTCTAAAATACGCAAGATAAGCGTGAGTGCTATGGATGGCGTTCTCGTAGGGAGACAGGAGCGGTTCCATAGTGGTGTATTGATATGGTGAATATGTGGACTCGTGTGCGCCACCTGAAGAGTTACTTGCAATCATAGTTTAGGTTAGCCACTGAGTCAAAGCTGGCTTGCTGCAGTTAAACCCCACCATCCCCTTTGTTGATAATGATGCATATGTAGTTAGTTCTGATGTAAGTCTTGCTGGGTACATTTGTACTCACGTTTGCCTATTTTATGTTTTTGCAGAGAGACTTCAGTCTCACTAGTAGTTCCGCTTGGACTTCGACGTTTAGCTTGTTACCTCAGCTACGATCTTGTGCCCCGACAGGATCTGGTAGATAGTCAGGCTTCTCAGCCTTTTTCATTTCTAGATGTCTGTACTCAGACATGATAGCTTCCGCTTGTGCTTTGACTTGTATGCTCTGAATGTTGGGTCGTGAGACCCCTGTTTGTAATATCTTGCTCCTCGGAGCCTATTGCATAAATACTTGAGTCATAGAGTCATGTTGTGATGCCATGTTGTATTTGCACATATCGAGCATATTGTGTGTATGTTTTGAAATGCTTGGTATGTGTGGGATCTGACCATCTAGTTGTTTATCTTTAGTAGCCTCTCTTACGGGGATATGTCTCCTAGTGTTTCACTGAGCCATGGTAGCTTGCTACTGCTCCGGAACACTTAGGCTGGCCGGCATGTGTCCTTCTTCGTTCCTGTGTCTGTCCCTTCGGGGAAATGTCACGCGATGAATACCAGAGTCCTGTTAGCCCGCTACAGCCCGGTTCACCGGAGTCCTACTAGCCCAGTGCTACAGCCTGGATTCACTCGCTGATGACCGACACGTTCGATGCTGGGTCATGGATGCCTGTCCCTATAAGTCTGTGCCACTTTGGGTTTACGACTAGCCATGTCAGCCCGGGCTCCTTATCATATGGATGCTAGCGACACTGTCATATACGTGTGCCAAAAGGCGCAAACGGTCCCGGGCAAAGGTAAGGCGACACCCGTGGGAATACCGTGCGTGAGGCCGCAAAGTGATATGAGGTGTTACATGCTAGATCGATGTGGCATTAAGTCGGGGTCCTGACATCTACCAAGTGGCACCCGGTACAGGTGGGCTTGGGACACACTAGGTGCAGTGGCATGGTGTACAAATGGCACCCAGATGGTGGACTTGGGAACCCTACTCACATCGTTTGGGGCCGTGAGCGACACCCCGGCCGGATCTCCTTGCGGATGGAACCCGAATAGGCGATAAACCTGGACTAGAGTCTTGTGTGGTTAGTCAGGTCATGGCCGACACCCCCGCCAGGCTTCCGCTTGAAGGTTGTCGAGATACGTGACGTGTACATGGCGGTAAGTGGCGAGATCATGTGTGAAGAAGTACACCCCTGGAGGGTTAATATGATCTATTTGAATAGGCGTGTCCGCGGTAAAGGACCTCTGGGTTGCCTATATAGTTCATAGACAAGTGAAAGTGGATACTCTAAAAATAATGCGCAAGATAAGTGTGAGTGCTATGGACGGCGTTCTCGTAGGGAGACAGAAGCGGATCCATAGTGGTGTATTGATATGGTGAATATGTGGACTCATGTGCGCCACCTAAAAAGAGTTACTTGCAGTCGTAGTTCAGGATAGCCACCGAGTCAAAGCTGGCTTGCAGCATTTAAACCCCACCATCCCTTTGTTGATCATGATGCATATGTAGCTAGTTCTGATGTAAGTCTTGCTGGGTACATTTGTACTCACGTTTGCTTAATTTATGTTTTTTGTGGACAGACTTCAGTCTCGCTAGTAGTTCCGCGTGGGCTTCGACCTTTAGCTTGTTACCTCAGCTACGATCTTGTGCCCTCGGCAGGATCTGGTAGATAGTCAGGCTTCTCAGCCCTTTTCATTTGCAGATGTCTGTACTCAGACATGTTAAGCTTCCGCTTGTGCTTGACTTTTATGCTCTGAATGTTGGGTCATGAGACCCATGTTTGTAATACCTCGCTCCTCGGAGCCTATTGAATAAAATACTTGAGTTGTAGAGTCATGTTGTGATGCCATGTTGTATTTGCACATATTGAGCATATTGTGTGTATGTCATTGAAATGGTTGATATGTGTGGGATCTGACTATCTAGTTGTTCATCCTTGGTAGCCTCTCTTACCCGGAGATGTCTCCTAGTGCTTCCAGTGAGCCCAGGTAGCTTGCCACTACTCCGGAACACTTAGGCTGGCCGGCATGTGTCCTTCTTTGTTCTATGTCTGTCCCTTCGAGGAAATGTCACGCGATGTCTACCGGAGTACTATTAGCCTGCTACAGCCTGGATTCTCCGGGGTCCTGCTAGCCCAGCTGCTACAGCCCGGATTCACTCGCTCATGACCGACACGTTCGTTGTTGGGTCACGTATGCCTGTCCCTGTAAGTTAGTGCCACTTTGGGTTCACGACTAGCCATGTCAGCCCGGGTTCTTTGTAACATGGATGCTAGCGACACTATCATATACGTGAGCCAAAAGGCGCAAACGGTCACGGGCCTGGTAAGGCGACACCCGTGGGAATACCGTGCGTGAGGCCGCAAAGTGATATGAGGTGTTACATGCTAGATCGGTGTGGCACAGGATCGTGGTCCTGACACATGCCATATTTTTTTTCATTATGTATTCCATTTGTCAACAATCTGTGTATATTGTACTACTCATCATGTGTATCAGCCATTTGAGCTGGTTATGGAAAAATCTGGAGTGAAAACAAGGTCTTCAGAGCAGGCAATGGTACCTGTTGAAGCATATATCTCGATGGTTACAGGGAGCTGCTCAGAGGAGGATTCAGAGACACCAGTCCTATATCCCACCTGAGGTGTATGCTCTAAGTTGCAATGTTTATATTTCTCATATGATGCATATGGTGTCTTGCATTGCTTAGTTTAGACATAATATGCACAATATTAAATTCCATTTGCTTAGTTTACAGATCATACATGCGAGTGCCAGCTGCTTAGTATATGAATCAATTATGTCAATTATATCATGTCATCTTGTATAGTTAGACAACATGAATGTGAATTATTTCATCCCAACCTATTTTAGAAATACATCATATAGTTTTGTCATGTCATCCTGTTTGGGTACTCATCATATGTTGAATTATGCCATTATATCCTGTTAAATTATCCATCATATATCTAAAACTGTGTCATGCTATCATGTTTCGTTAGGCATCATATATGTGAAATTGTGTCATGTTGTCCTGTTTGGTTAGACAACATATATGTGAATTACCACATCTATCTATCAAACAATGTCTGTACGATCAATTTCTTTTCTTGTTTATCAGCCATTTGAATTGGAGGGGGTGATGGCAGTATCTAAGGGAGCAAAAACCCATTCTTCACAAAAGACAGTGCTACCCGTCGATGCAGATAGAACCATGGTTGTACTAGCCCACAAACTAGCCCCACCACACATAATCGAGACTCTTCCAGATTGCACACTTACACCGTTGGGCAGAGAACTAGCTACAACCCATCTAACCACAACCCCATCGGATAGTAACCCACTTCTATTTGACAAAGCACCATGTCCACCATAGAGTACCCCCACATGAGCAGTTTTAAAGCTACTGCAGTGACCAAAGCACGAAGACCACCACAACCAACCCATACTACACGTTTAAAGCAGAAGAGCAACTATTCTCAGGTCAAATTCCGTAGCTATAGTCCATACTCCTTTGCTGTTGCAATTCTGTATTTACTCATACCAACTACTTCCGAATTTGAAGGATCCAATTGAAACTCCAACGGTGCAACAGGTGTTTTAAACCTATTTCTTTAACTGGATTGTTGTTCTAACTTCTTGCTCTATGTTGATTTCAGTTTAAGTTGTATAAACAGTTATGTTCTCATGTGATGCACATTACAAGTGCTGCCAATGCTGTGTAGTTTCTCACACTTATATACTTTGTATGCTGCTGTGTCTTAAAAATATATGAGTTGAACTGTGTCTATATCTTGATTAGGCAACATAAACTAGAATTATATGGATAATAGAGTGACCATAGTACATAGATATATGTTTGTTTCATGCTGTTATCATGTCCACCTTACTACTGAACGGGTTTGCCAAAATGAGTTTCATATACTACAAGCTAAACATGTGATGTGTCTGCTTGTTTCTCTTGTAGTATGCAAAAAGAATATTGGTTAAGAGCACCCCACTATGCAATGGTAGAGAAAGTAATGCAGATAAGGTTCAAGATAGTGAGGCAACCCTATTGGTCTCCAAGAAAGGTGATAAAAACAATCTTGTAGACAGTGAGAAAACCCCACAGCCTGCATTGATGTAGTGTTCAAGCTACTGGCCAGTACCACTGGCACAAGCTCTTCGAACTCGCTCCCTGAATCACTTCGGCTTCTTCAGTCTCAGCTACAAGCTGAAAGGCATCAATTAGCTGTGCTGCAGCAAGAACCTGAAGGACTGAGGAAATCCCTGCAGAATTCAGATGCGTACTGTCTTGTGCAACAGCAAGCGCTGGAGGATTTAAGCGCCAAACAAGAGAAAGTTAATAAGCTTGCTAAGCATCTTGCCAGCATTACTTGGGTACCCAGGATATTGTTTCTTGAGCCCTTCTGAAGTGGTTTCAGTTCTGGACTTGTTTTGCTGCGGCGTTTATATGCTGCTTTGTTCCCTATATTTGCACTGGTGGCGAACTTTGATGCCCAGTGGATGTAATATGTGTAATAGCCGTGATATCCTAGCATAAGTTGCTTGCTTATTTATTTTCTTGTTGTCTTGTTTATTTGTTTGCTTGTACTCAGTGGAGTTCTTTCTCCACGGTTTGCTAGTGGCTGCAATAACCTATTTTTTAAAACTAGGCCACAATAACCATGGGCTACATATTTACTATAGTGACACTGGGCCTCCTACCGGCCGTAGAAACAATGGGCCTTCTACGGTCCATAGAAACAATAGGCCTTCTACAGGTCGTAGACACAATGGGCCTTCAACGGGTCGTATCATCAATGGGCCTTATATGGGCCGGACGATCAATCGGCCAAACATGGGCCAATAACAGACCGCATTATTGCCGTAAACAGGCTAGAGTTGGAATCGTCCGTTCATGGGCCGACCATAACGGGCCGTCGTTAATAGGCCGTATTTGATGACGCTATGAAAATGACCCAACATATTAACGGGCCACAAACGGGCCGACTGTAACAACGGGCTGAATTTGGCCCACAAGCAGAAAATGATAGTAACGGGCCATAAGTAACCGAATGTTGGAAATGAGCCCAAGAATAAATGGGCCCTGAGAAGGCCGAAAGATAACATGGGCTGGAAACGTCCCAATGGAATAATCGAGCGTTAATGGGTATAAAGTGATATACTGTTCATTACGGGCCAGTTTCACCACGGGCCATTAATGGACCAAGAGTTACCAAGGGACTCATATGGGCCGAAAGACGTCATGGGCCATACATGGGCCAGAAGTTAAAACAGACTAGAATCATATTGGACGGCCCAGATGACGCTATTGGGCCTAATTCGGATAGGCCATAATGGGCCCTGTGTTTGCGGGCTGTAAATGGGCTATATGCGAACATGCCGTTAACAGGCTTTCCTTGGGCCATCCCGCCACCTTTTGACCAAGTCAAACAGGCCGGCCTTTTCACAGGAATGGGCCTCTGTTGGGCCGTGCCATGTGTCGACGTATGATAGGCTCCTTCGGTCCAATGAGTGGATGACATCTGTCCCAACGATGAGATGACACGTGTTTAGTCCAGCCAATGATGATTTTACACGTGGAAAATCCCCATTGGTCGGGGCTGTTAATGGGTTATCGGATCCAAAATCGGACCCGATAGCTTAACAGCGTTCCGTTACGATGGATGCCACGTGCCAGTCACCCTTGATGAAAGCACTTCTATGACGTGCAAATTATCATCATGGAACTCGCCACTTCTGTGATGATAATTTTGGTAATATCATGGAACACTTCTACGATAACACAGGTATGACTATCTTGATTCTGTCATAAAATCGTCATGGATGTACATACATGACAGAAAACGTGACCTACTGTGACAAACATGTATCATCACAGAAGAGTATTTTTTGTACTATTATTATTTGACGAAATAAAGTAAATTTTGTTTTCATTTCCGTACTGGGCATCCCTATTATCGTCGTACTCTCGTGCAATGACAAGTGAATAAACACTCATCTTGAGAATAACACATCTAGCATGGAAAATATTAGCCACCCCTGCCGCTTCATGAGTCCTACGAGCACACAAAATGGAAATTCATTTTGAAAATTAGAGATGGCACATACAAATTTACTTAGAACGGCACGGAAATACCACATATAGGTAGGTATGGTGGACTGATGTGGCAAAACTGGGTTTAAGGATTTTGGATGCACAAGTAATATTCCCACTTAGTTCAAATGGAGACTAGCAAATATATTGAGAAGCAACCAACCAAGAAACGAAAATTCACATAAACGGGCATTGGGCATAACTAACACCGAATAATGCACGACAGTTAGGATGTACTTTCATTGCATAACTATTGACTTTTGTGCTTGCATAGGGAATCACAAAGCTTAACACCAATATTCTTACTAAAGCATAATTACTCACCAAAATGACTCACATATTATTATCTCCATATCGCAAAACTATTGCAAGGAATCAAACTTATCATATCCAATGATCTATATGAAAGTTTTTATTATATTGTTCTTGGACATCCATCACTTTGGGTCCAATTTCATAGCTTGTGCAAATTTTCATCACTATTATAAACTCCCAAAATAATATAATTGAAGCATGAGAGTGTTCGACAAACTACTGCAAAAAGATATAAGTGAAGACCAAACGAGTAGCTGAGTAAATGGGTAGCTATTTGAGGATTCTCTCCCATTTGAAAACTTTCAGATCTAAGTATTTTATTAGGACAGCAAGCAAAACAAAATAAAATGACATTCCAAGAATAGTACACATCATGTGAAGAAGCAAAAACTTAGGCTTAACCGATACTAACCGATAATTATTGAAGAAAATAGGTGGGATGTCTACCGGGGCATTGCTATGTCTTGAGCTTGTGTTGGTTTTCCTTGAAGAGGAAAGGGTGATGCACCAATAGTAGCGTAAGTATTTCCCTCAGTTTTTGAGAACCAAGGTACCAATCCAGTAGGAGGCTCCTCAAAAGTCCCACGCACCTACACAAACAAACAAAGAACTCGCAACCAACGCAATAAAGGGGTTGTCAATCCCTTCATGGCCACTTGCGAAATTGAGAACTGATAGAGATAATGTGATAAGATAAATATATTTTTGGTATTTTATAATATAGATGCAAAAAGTAAAGATGCAAATAAAAGTAGATTGAAAGTTTATATGATAAAAGATAGACCCGGGGGCCATAGGTTTCACTAGTGGCTTCTCTCAAGATAGCATAAGTATTACAGTGGGTGAACAAATTACTGTCGACAATTGATAGAAAAGCGAATAATTATGAGATTATCTAGGCATGATCATGTATATAGGCATCATATCCGTGACAAGTAGACCGACTCCTGCCTGCATCTACTAGTATTACTCCACACATCGATCACTATCCAGCATGCATCTAGAGTATTAAGTTCATAAGAACGGAGTGACGCATTGAGAAAGATGACATGATGTAGAGGGATAAACTCAAGCAATATGATATAAACCCAATCTTTTTATCCTCGATGGCAACAATACAATATGTGCCTTGCAACCCTTTCTGTCACTGGGTAAGGACACCGCAAGATTGAACCCAAAGCTAAGCACTTCTCCCTTGGCAAGAAAGATCAATCTAGTAGGCCAAACCAAACTGATAATTCGAAGAGACTTCCAAAGATAACTCAACCATACATAAAAGAATTCAGAGAAGATTCAAGTATTATTCATAGATAAACTTGATCATAAACCCACAATTCATCGGATCCCGACAAACACGCCGCAAAAAGAGTTTACATCGAATCGATCTCCACAAGAGAGGGGGAAAACAGTGTATTGAGATCCAAAACGAGAGAAAAAGCCATCTAGCTAATAACTATGGACCCGAATGGCTGTTGTAAACTACTCACAACTCATTGGAGGAGCTATGGTGTTGATGTAGAAGCCCTCCGTGGTCGATTCCCCCTCTGACGGAGCACCGACGAAGGCTCCAAGATGGGATCTCACGGATACAGAAGGTTACGGCGGTGGAAATTGTTCTTCGTTGGCTCCCTGGATGTTTTCGGGGTACGTAGGGGTATATAGGAGGAAGAAGTACAACGGTGGCCGCCTGTGGGGCCCCGGAGACAGGGGGCGCGCCCTATAGGGGTGGGCGTGCCCTGCTATCTCCTGGCCGCCTCAATCGCTTCTTGACTTGCACTCCAAGTCCTCTGGATCACGTACGTTCCAAAAATCACGCTCCCGAAGGTTTCATTCCATTTGTACTCCGTCTGATATTCCTTTTCTTCGAAATACTGGAATAGGCAAAAAACAACAATACGGGTTGGGCCTCCGGTTAGTAGGTTAGTCCCAAAAATGATATAAATATGTAAAATAAAGCCCATAAACATCCAAAAGGGGTAATGTAATAGCATGGAACAATCAAAAATTATAGATACATTGGAGACGTATCAATCATCCCCAAGCTTAATTCCTTCTCGTCCTCGAGTAGTGTAAATGATAGAAAATAGAATTTTTGATGTGGAATGCTACCTAGCATAATTCTCAATGTAATTTTCTCTATTGTGGCATGAATGTTCAGATCCAAATGATTCAAAATAAAAGTTCATATTGACAAAAGAAATAGTAACACTTCAAGCATACTAATCAAAGCAATCATGTCTTCTCAAAATAACATGGCTAAAGAAAGTTCATCCCTACAAAATCATATAGTTAGGCTATGCTTCATTTTCGTCACACAAAGATGTTCCCAAATTCTACACCCTCGATGACAAGCCAAGCAATAGTTTCGTACTTAAATAATCTCAAACTTTTTCAACCTTCACGCCATACATGAGCGTGAGCCATGGATATAGAATATGATGATGGGGATTGTGTGGAGAAGACAAAAAAGGAGAAAGTCTCACATTGACGAGGATAATCAACGGGCTATGGAGATGCCCATCAATTGATGTCAACATGAGGAGTAGGGATTGCCATGCAACGGATGCACTAGAGCTATAAATGAATGCTCAGCAAAAGAAAACTAGTGGGTGTGCATCCAACTTGCTTGCTCACGAAGACCTAGGGCATTGGAGGAAGCCCATCGTAGGAATATACAAGCCAAGTTCTGTAATGAAAAATTCCCACTAGTATATGAAAGTGACAAACGATGAGACTCACTATATGAAAAACATGGTGCTACTTTGAAGCACAAGATATGAGACTCACTACATGAAGAACAAGGTGCAACTTTGAAGCACAAGTGTGGAAAAAGAGATAGTAACGTTGCCCCCTTTTTTTTTTCTTTTTTTCTTTTTTTCTTTTCCTTTTTTTTGGGCCTTTTTTTTCTTTTGGCCTTTCTTCTTTTTTTTCTCTTTTTTTGGGCAATGCTCTAATAATGATGATCATCACACTTTTATTGATTACAACATATGAATTACAACTCAAAACTAGAACAAGATATGACTCTATATGAATGTCTCCCGCGGTGTGCCGGGATGGTGCAATGAATCAAGTGTGACATGTATGAAAAATTATGCATGGCGGCTTTGCCACAAATACGATGTCAACTACATGATCATGCAATGGCAATATGAAAAAAGTAAAGTATGTCATGATGATGATGAATGGAACAGTGGAAAGTTGCATGGCAATATATCTCGGAATGGCTATGGAAATGCCATAATAGGTAGGTATGGTGGCTGTTTTGAGAAAGATATAAGGAGGTTTATGTGTGATAGAACGTATCTTATCACGGGGTTTGGATGTACCAGAAAAGTTTGCACCAACTCTCAAGGTGAGAAAGGACAATGCACGGTACCGAAGAGGCTAGCAACGGTGGAAAGGTAAAAGTGCGTATAGTCCATGGACTCAACATTAGTCAAAGAAACTCATATACTTATTGCAAAAATTTAGAAGTCATCAAAAATCAAGCACTACGCGCATGCTCCTAGAGGGATAGATTGGTAGGAAAAGACCATCGCTCGTCCCCGACCGCCACTAAGCATTCTTTAAATTCATAATCACCCAACTAGCATGACTTTAATATCGCTACCTCCATATCTCAAAACAATTATCAAGTATCAAATTGATCATAGCATCCAATTCACTTCCTATGATAGTTTTTATTATACCCAACTTGGATGCCTACCATTCTAGGACCAATTTATAACCATAGCAAATACCATGCTGTTCTAAAAGACTCTCAAAATAATATAAGTGAAGCATGAGATACTAACAATTTCTACAAAATTAAGCCACCGCCGTGCTCTAAAAGATATAAGTGAAGCACTAGAGCAAAAACTATCAAGCTCAAAAGATATAAGTGAAGCACATAGAGTATTCTAATAAATTATAATCAAGTAGGCTTCTCCCAAAAGGTGTGTACAGAAAGGATGATTGTGGAAAACTAAAAAGCAAAGAATAATATAATACAAGACGCTCCAAGCAAAACACATATCATGTGGCGAATAAAAATATAGCTCCAAGTAAAGTTACTAATGAACGAAGACGGAAGAGGGGATGCCTTCCCGAGGCATCCCCAAGCTTAGGCTTTTGACTTTTCTTGAATATCTTGGGGTGCCTTGGGCATCCCCAAGCTTAGGCTCTTGCCACTCCTTATTCCATAGTCCATCAAAGCTTTACCCAAAACATGAAAACTTCACAACACAAAAGTCAACTGGAAATCTTATAAACTCCGTTAGTGAAAGAAAACAAAACCACCACATAAGGTACTGTAATGAAATCATTCTTTATTTAATTTGGTGTTAAACCTACTGTATTCCAACTTCTATATGGTTTGTAAACTATTTTACTAGCCATAGATGCATCAAAATAAGCAAACAACACACGAAAAACAGAATCTATCAAAAACAGAACAGTCTGTAGCAATCTGTAACTAATGCAAACTTCTGGAACATTAAAAATCCTACGAAAATAGGAAGTCCTGTACAATTTGTCTATTGATCAGCAGCAAAAAGAATCAATGCAAAAGCACGTTCTGTGATTTAAAAAAACTAATTTCGTGTGTGTAAAGTTTCTGTTTTTCAGCAGAATCAAATTAACTATCATCATAGGTTATCCTATAGGTTCTACTTGGCACAAACACTAATTAAAAGATAAAAACACATCTAAACAGAAGGTAGATGCAGAAATTATTACTAAACATAAACAAAAACAAAAAACACAAATAAAATTGGGTTGCCTCCCAACTAGCGCTATCGTTTAACACCCCTAGCTAGGCATAAAAGCGAAGATAGATCTAAGTAGTGCCATCTTTGGTACTCAATTCATAAGTAGCTCTCATGATAGATTCATAAGGTAATTTGACTTTCTTTCTTGGAAAGTGCTCCATGCCTTTCCTTAATGGAAATTGGAATCTAATATTCCCTTCCTTCATATCAACATGTGCACCAATCGTTCTAAGGAAAGGTCTACCAAGAATAATAGGGCAAGAAAGATTGCAATCAATATCAAGAACGATAAAATCTACGGGCACCAAATTTCTATTTGCAACAATGAGAACATCATTGATCCTTCCCATTGGCTTTTTAATGGTGGAATCCACAAGGTGCAAATTTAAAGAGCAATCATCAAGATCATGGAAACCTAGAATATCACATAAAGTTTTCGGAATCGTGGAAACACTAGCACACAAATCACACAAAGCAAAACACTCATGATCTTTAATTTTAATCTTTATAGTAGGTTCCCACTCATCATTAAGTTCTCAAGGTATAGAAACTTCCAAATTAAGTTTTTCATCATAAGATTGCAACAAGGCATCAACGATATGTTTGGTAAAAGCTTTATTTTGACTATAAGCATGAGGAGAATTAACAACGGATTGCAACAAGGAAATACAACTTTCTAAAGAACAATTATCATAATCAAATTCCTTGAAATCCGAGATAGTGGGTTCAATACTATTTAAAGTCATGACCTCTGCAATCCCACTTTTACCAAATTTAGCATCAAGATCTAAAAACTATGAATTCTTGGGACGCCTTCTAACTAATGTTGACTCATATCCAGTCCCATTATTATCAAGATTCATATTGCAAAACAAAGATCTAATAGGAAACACATCAATAACTTTAAGATCTTCATCATTATTTTCATGGAAACTAGAAGAACACGCCTTTACAATGCAATCTTTCTTAGCATGCAATCTAGCGGTTCTTTCCTTGCACTCATCAATGGAAATTCTCATTGCTTTGAGAGACCCATTGATATCATGATTAGGAGGAGTAGATCTAAGTTTAAGAGAATCAACATCAAGCGAAAGTCTATCAACGTTCCTAGCCAAATCATCAACTTTGAGCAATTTTTCTTCAAGAAAAGCATTAAAATTCTTTTGAGAAATCATAAATTCTTTCACACTATTCTAAAAATCAGAGGGAATCTTATTAAAATTACCATAATAATTATTGTAGGAATTTCCATAATTATTAGAGGAATTACTAGGGAACGGTCTAGAATTAAAGTTTCCTCTATAAGCATTGTTTCCAAAACTATTCCTACCAACAAAATTCACATCCATAGATTCATTATTGTTCTTAATGAAAGTAGACAAAGGCATACCATTGGGATGAAGAGGAGTATTTTTAGTAGCAAACAACTTCATAAGTTCATCCATCTTTCCACTCAAAACATTGATTTCTTCTATAGCATGCACTTTTTTACTAGAAGATCATTCGGTGTGCCATTGAGAATAATTAGCCATAATATTATCAAGAAATTTTGTAGCATCTCCTAACGTGATTTCCATAAACATGCCTCCCGCGGCTGAATCTAAAAGATTTCTAGAAGCAAAGTTCAAACCGGCATTTTGTATGATCATCCATAAATTCAAACCATGAGTAGGGAAACATTCTCATGACCAAGTTGTTTAAAATTCATAATATCGTTCCTAAGAGTGATAATCTTAGCGGGAGGAAAATACTTAGAGATAAAAGCATTTCTGCACTTGTTCCAAGAATCAATACTATTTTTAGGCAAAGACGAAAACCAAACTTTAGCACGATCTCTAAGTGAAAACGGAAATAACTTCAATTTAACAATATCATTATCTGTATCTTTCTTCTTTTGCATATCACACAAATCAACAAAGTTGTTTAGATGAGTAGCGGCATCTTCACCATGAAGGCCGACGAATTGATCTTTCATAACAAGATTCAGCAAAGCAGTATTTATTTCACAAGACTCAACATAATTAAGAGGAGCAATCGGAGTACTAAGGAAATCATTATTATTTGTATTGGAGAAATCACACGATTTGGTATTATCTTGTGCCATGGCAACAAGTAATCCAACACACAAGAAAACAAAAAAAGGCAAGCGAAAAAGAGAGAGAGAAAATTGGGAAAGAGAGGGCAAATAAAACGACAAGGGTGAAGTGGGGGAGAGGAAAACGAGAGGCAAATGACAAATAATGTAAATGCGAGGGATATGAGTTTGTGATGGGTACTTGGTATGTCCTGACTTGAGCGCAGACCTCCCCGGCAACGGCGTCAGAAATCCATCTTGCTACGTCTTGAGCTTGTGTTGGTTTTCCTTGAAGAGAAAAGGGTGATGCAGCAATAGTAGCGTAAGTATTTCCCTTAGTTTTTGAGAACCAAGGTATCAATCCAGTAGGAGGCTCCTCAAAAGTCCCACGCACCTACACAAACAAACAAAGAACTCGCAACCAACGCAACAAAGGGGTTGTCAATCCCTTCATGGCCACTTGCGAAAGTGAGATCTGATAGAGATAATATGATAAGATAAATATACTTTTGGTATTTTATAATATAGACGCAAAAATAAAAGATGCAAATAAAAGTAGATTGAAAGTTTATATGATAAAAGATAGACCCGGGGGCCATAGGTTTCACTAGTGGCTTCTCTCAAGATAGCATAAGTATTACGGTGGGTGTACAAATTACTGTCGAGCAATTGATAGAAAATCGAATAATTATGAGATTATCTATGCATGATCATGTATATAGGCATCATGTCCGTGACAAGTAGACCGACTGTCGGGGAAGCTGATCCACGAACACCTATGGGGACCGGCGGACCGGGCCCCTTCCGGTTCGGCGGGGAGCGGAGATCGCACGAAGAGCAGATCGAGGCGAAACACACGAGCGGTTTACCCAGCTTCGGAGCTCTCCGGAGAGATAATACTCCTACTGTTGCTTGTCTGATTGTATTGGGTTCTTGCTCGGGAGCGCTGAGTGCTACAGTACACTCGAGCTACTAACGAGACCGAGCGTGAGTGTTTTCTAGCTTCGAACCCCCCAACAACCCCCTCTACGTTGCGCATGGGCCTCCTTTTATATGCTCAAGGGGTCACCGACAGGTGGCAAAGTAGACAAGGGTAAAAATGGAAAAGGAGTTGCGGTTGGTACAACCACCTGTATAGTGCATCCTACCTACCCCTGATGGCAGGGGACAAAGGCATTAAATGCCCGTCTGTGTCGTCCAAATAGTGCAAAAAGGACCGTCAGGGACGCCACCGCTTGCCACGATGGCTATCTTGTCAGCGTCGCTTGCCACCTCGCACCGCTGGCTGCACAACCTCCTGCCACGCACGCCTAGAAAGACCCCAAGGCGACACGTTGGTGGATGTGCTGGAGCGTGGGTACAGAGTCGTAGCCTGCCGCGGCAAGCGCCTTGCCGCGTCCGTTGTCTTGTCGCGCCCGGAAGCTTGTCGCTCACCGGGCCTTGCCGGGACGCGTGGCGTGTCGCGGCAAGTTCCTTGAAACGCCTTGGTTGGCCTTCCCGGCAAGCTCCTCTTGCCGGGGCCTTGTCTCCTTGGCTTAAATACTTTGTTCTTGAATGGCTCCAAAGGAACCACGGAGGACCTTGGCGGTCACCCGGCAAGCCTTGCCGCGGGGCGCTGCAACTGCCCGTGCACAAGTTCGGGATACTAGGGTACCCCTACTCTAGCACACCGATAGGAGCCCCCGGGCCCGGGCCACACACGGTGCCGAGCGCTGTTGGGCCAGGCCCAAAACAGGGCACGGGCACGCGCGGCCTGGGTTACGCTGTATCTTACTCCGTATCCACCGCGCCCTCCCCCAACGGCACGCGTCGAATGCGGCGTCGTGGGAGAGATCGTGGGTGGTTTCTTTATTCGGAAGGATGAAACGTCTGCCCCCTTCCTCTTTATAAGCAGAGGAAACAGGGGCAGTTCGCCCATCTCGCCGGTTGTCACTCCAATTTCACAAATCTCCGCTGCTCCCCCCTTCTTCCCGAAGCTGAAAGAGAGCAGCGCTCCGCCCCCCATTGCCACTAGCACCACCTACACCGTCGATCTCCCCCACCACCTCCGCCATGGCTCCGAAAGCCGACAAGGGGAAGGGCGTGAAATCGTTCGAGGCGCAGTAGCTCGCGGCGCTACGAAAGGAGCGGGCCATCTTCCCCCCTCAGCTTGCCGCGAAGGAGCTGAGGGAGTACTACTACCTTTTCTGGTCGACGGAGACGCGAGCGCATCCGCGCATGAAGGTACTCCCGGCCACCTCTTCGGAAGTAGCTCCAAACGGGTACCCCTTCTTCGCGCTGTTCTTCTACTGCGGCCTCTGCCCGCCCTTCTCTGAATTCTTCTGTGACATCATGAACACCTACGGGTTCCGCCTCCTTGACTTCACCCCCAACGCCGTTCTGACCATGGCAGTTTTCGCACATCTCTACGAAAACTTTGTCGGAGTCCATCCAAACGTAGCCCTTTTCCGCCACTTCTTTATGCCCCAGGTTGAGAGAGGAGAGCCTCTTGCTGGTGGGATCGCCTGGATCTTGAGAGTCAGCAAGAAGGAAGATTATCTGGAGGGAGAGCTCCGCAGCAAGTGGGAGGAATGGAGAGCAGAGTGGTGCTGGATTGTCGAGGAGAACCTGCAGCCATTTACTGCCCTGCGCCAAGCCCCAATAGTGCGCGGTAACGATTGGAGCAACGTGGCCCCGGAAGACGACAGGCTAAAGATCGCCGTCACCCGGATCCTACGCCTCAGGCTTGCCGGGCTCACCGTAGGCGCCGTTGGCGCAGATTTTCTTCGCGCATCGCCCCCCTGCAGGAGAGGAGGAGACCCGCCTGGGAGTTCCAAAACTCGGCAGATATCATGAGGCTGCACCCGGGCCTCAACTTCAACTTCACCGTCCTGGATCTGGACGCGATGCTCCTGGAGCTGTTCAAGCGCGATCCTCAACATCCATTCATGTTGCCGAGGGGCGTCGTTCCACTGTGCAACAATTCCTCGCTTGACCGCATCCGTGCAATGATGCCGCTGTGCGACTCGCATGGAATTGTCCCAACTTGGCAAGAGCCGGCAGACGCTGTCGTGCAGGAGCTCTTTGACGGCTTGGTTGAAGTGCCGGTCCGCTCCGATGAGCAGAAGAGCCTCACCCGCGACACCATCGACGCGGAGATGCAGCGCATCACCACTAGGCTGGAAGAGGCGGCGGCAGCCGCTGCCGTGGGTGAGTTTGGATTCACCGTGGAGGAGGCAGAGGCAGCAGAGGCGGCAAGCCTTGCTGAGCGAGAGGAGTTTGCCGGCGAGGAAGAGCTTGTCGAGCCTGAAGATGAGCCGAGCGAGCCCGGCGAGGGAGAGCTCGTCGAACCCGAACCTTCAGACAGCTTGCCGCAAGCGGAGCCCCCAGCTCCACCAAGAAGGCGTCTCCGCAAGGCCGCAGACGTAGCGGCGCGGCAGACGGGTCAACAGCCGCTGAGCCGCGCGACGCGCTCTACCGCGGCAAGCACTGTTGCCGCGGGAGCGCCTCACGCCGCTGCGGCAATTGGGGCGGGGTCTTCCCGGTCCACTGCTACTGCCCCTGCCAAGCGGGCAAGGGAACCTACTCCTCCGCCTCGTCGCGCCGGAGGCGAGCCGGACTTCGATCTCTCCGCGCTCAGCTCCGACGAGGAAGAAGAAGAGTAAGATTCTTTGCTGTACTTGTAACTTCTTCAATTCTGTTGCTTTGTCTTGTATCTGATTTGCTTTACTCTGAACCTATTCCTTTTCAGGACGCTGGCCCAGAGAGCGGCGAAGAGAGCCAAGGTCCCGGTGATTGTCATCAAGGATGACCCCACCGCGACGGCAGAGGACATGTCCGAGACCACCTTGTCGGACCCGGCAACCATTCCTCAAAGCAGCCCCCAGCGCAGCCCCCAGCGTAAGTATATGGTTTACTTCTTGCTGTCAGGTGCTCATGGGTGCTCTTCCTTCGCTGATATCTGACTGCTGGTTTGTGTAGGAGCAGAGCAGCCTCACCAGGAGTGCCCGGAGGCCGCCCCCGAAGTGCCATCTGCTTCGACTACACCGCCAAGGGAGGATTCCCTAGCAAGGGAACGTTCTCCGGCAAGGGAGAATTCTCCGGCAAGGGACAGTTCTCCGGCAAGGGACGTCACCAGTGACCCTCCGGTGGTTGAGACCACGACTGCAGATCCTAGCACAGGTAATCCTTTTGCTTGAGAACTTCCCTTGGGTTCTTCTTCTTCTGATTTTTTTTGCATATTTGCTTGACTCTTCTCCCTTTTCCGTTCGTCAGATCCACCTGCCACGGAGCCAATGGAAACTGAGGTCGCCGGCAAGGAGGGCGCGCGCGGCGACACCGACGACGCCGTTGCCACCGAAGGAGAAGCCGGCGCTGATGATCCCGCCGGCGAAGAGGCCGCCAAGGCTGCCGCCGCAGAAGCTGGCGAGGGATCCGGCGATCGCACTGATGGCCCCGAGGCCGCAAGAGCGCCAGGCGCTGCACCGACCGCCGATCCCTCTGCCGCTGCTGCAGAGCCAGGCTCCGAAGAGCCCCAGCCCGGCGCCTACTTGAAGGCCGGCGATGGCATCTTCATCAAGCTCCCCTGGGTGTCAAGCTCCAGGGCGCCGGTCGAAGGAGAGATTCTGGATGGAGAGGTGCTCGCCTCCGCTGGGCTGACGCTGGTCGACGCGCCAAGCAGCAGCAGCGACGAGCTTGAGGAGGAGCGGCTACTGCGGAAACTGCTGTCGCTCTACCGCGCTTGACAAGCCAAGCTGGCATCCCGAGAAGCACTTGTCGCGAAGGCAGGAGTGGACATCGAGAAGCGCGCGGAGGAGCTTCGGGGTCTCAGGCAGGAAGCTCTCCTGTCCCTGGCGGAGGAGCGGGAGCAACTTCTCAAGGAGCGGAAAGCCTTCCTCCTCGAGAAGGCTGAAGTTGAAGAGAAGCAACAGCTTGTCGCCGAAAATCTATTTGCGCAGGAAGGAGAGTTGGCGCAGCACAAGGTCAATCTTGACAGCCAAGAGGAGGAGCTTGCTGTGCACGAGCAAGCAATTGGCGGGGCCGTCAAGGAGGCAAAGGATGCTGCCGCAGCTGCCGAGGCCGCCAAGAAGGAGCTGGAGACGAGGGTGGCGCAGCTGGAGGCCGACCTCAAGGCGAGCGGCGAGGAGCTCGCCGCGCTCAAGTGTGAGCGTGAGAAGGACGCTGCCGCTCATGGTGAGCTGCAGGGTCTTCTCGCTGAGAGGAGCAAGGAGCTCAGCGCCGCCAAGGATTCCAATGCAGATCTCGAGTTGAAGCTGGCTACTTTGACTCAGACGCTGGACGGCGCCAGGGAGCGGGAGGTGGCCTTGTCGGAGAAGATCAAGGCCGACGAGGCGCTGCTGGCGAGTGCTGCTGCCGCCCAAGATACTTTTAGGGAGACTGTGGAGCACTGGACCGAGGGTCTGGTGAATGTTGCCGCAGCCATCGACGGGGAGCTGGCGCAGCTGGGGATGGAGGATCTCGGGTACTCCTCCGATGAGCACCTCCAACCCAGCGCCAAGCTCAGCTTGTTCTTCAAAGGCGTGGCGACAGCACTCCAGCGACTCCGGGAGAAGATCCCAAAGCAGCTGGCCGACGAGTCGCGCAAGATATGCGCGGGAGTTCTTCAGAAGGTGCTGGTGAAGGTGGCCTTCCGCAACCCAGGCCTCAACCTCACCAACGTCCTCAAGTCCCTGCCTCCGGATGCTGATCTGGAAGCGCTCAAGGCCCTTGTCGCACCCATTGTGGATAAGGTGAGCGAGATCAAGAGGGTTGAGGGCGATCGCGTAGATTAGGCCGCCCGTTTTCTCTTTTTTCCTTGTCGTTGTTGGTCATGTTATGAGAACAATCTATTAGAGCTGCGACAAGTTATCTTGTAATATAACTCTATTTTGGGTAGAGATTGTTGTGTTATTTCCTTTACTTGATTCCTTCCTTTGTATGTTTCTGCCCTACGCTTTTAGGGAACTTGTCGGCGCAGGCACCTTAGCCGCGAGCGTTGAGTGCGGGACGTCAGCAGCCTGCTGGCGGTGCTGCTACCGACAAGAAACCTTGTCGCAGCTAGCCGCGGCTCACTTAAGTTTTTGAGCGGACTTGAAACAAAGTAAGGGCGTGAACTAGCTACAAGTTGGTTCCTCCACGCACAGGTTTTCCATACAAAGTACGGTCGTTCGAGGAAGATAACTTAAATATTTAAAACTGATTGCTCAAACTTTGGCAACTTAGCTTTTCTGTCGTTTGCTTCCTGGCAAGGCGAAACTTGCTTGAACGATGCCCGGTCCATATCATTACTTGCTTGAACGACGCCTGGTCCACATCATTATCTTCTCCTTTCCCCCTGGCAAACTTGTGGGCGAGGGAACCTTCCTTTCTTTTTTGAGAAAAAGAAAGAAGAGAAAATAAAGATATGGAGCCTCACGGCTCGTTATTGCTTACCGGGGATAGGCGCTGCACAAAGTGTCAGATAACGCATGCAAAGAAAGTAGAAAACATGAAATCGACAAGATGTGTGGAGCACATGAGCTTTACTTATGCACGGGGTCTGCGCCCCGCTTTGTACAAAGGATTACATGCAACATCGGCAAGACTTGTACAAAAGGTAGTTGCCGGAACGGGTTCCGGCAACCGCGCCCTACGGGTAAAATTTACGAAGATGCTCAATGTTCCAGGAGTTGCTCACCGGAATGCCATCTTCGGTCTCAAGGTGGACAGCGCCGGGCCTAGTGACTCGTTTCACCCGGTAAGGGCCTTCCCACTTCGGCGTCAACTTGTTGGAATTCTTGGCGGACTAAACGCGCCGAAGAACAAGGTCGCCTTCCTCAAGACTTCTGGCATTAACTTTGCGGCTATGGTAGCGGCGCAAAGCTTGCTGGTATCGAGCAGCTCATACAGCAGCCTGAAGACGGTCCTCCTCAAGGAGCAGCGCGTCATCTTGTCGCAGCTGCTCTTGCTCAAGCTCATCATAAGCGAGCACTCGAGGTGACCCGTATACGAGTTCCGTGGGGAGAACTGCCTCTGCTCCATAGACTAGAGCGAAAGGTGTCTGGCCAGTGGCTCTATTTGGTGTCATCCTGACCGACCAAAGAACCACCGGCAGCTCCTCAATCCAGTTCTTTCCGCACCTGTGCAGCCTGTCAAAAGTCCTGGTCTTGAGCCCGCGCACCACTTCAGCATTTGCCCTCTCCGCTTGACCGTTGCTTCTCGGATGAGCAACAGAAGCGAAGCAGACCTTGGCGCCAAGATCTTGGACGTACTGCATGAAGGTGCGGCTCGTGAATTGTGTGCCGTTGTCGGTGATGATCCTGTTAGGGATCCCGAAACGGCAAACAATCGACCTGAAGAACTTGACTGCTGACTGTGCTGTCACCTTCCTCACTAGTTCCACTTCTGACCACTTTGTGAACTTGTCGATTGCAACGTACAAGTACTCAAAGCCCCCGACAGCTCGGGGAAAGGGGCCGAGGATGTCGAGCCCCAAGACCGAAAATGGCCAGGATAAAGGGATCGTCTGGAGAGCTTGAGCTGGCTGGTGTATCTGCTTGGAATGGAACTGGCACGCTTCACACTTGGTTACTTGTGCAGTTGCATCCTGGAGGGCTGCCGGCCAAAAGAAACCTTGCCGGAACGCTTTGCCGGCAAGTGCTCTTGCGCCAATGTGGTGACCACATATGCCTCCATGTATCTCTGCCAACAGCTTTTGTCCGTCTTCCCGGCGAATACACTTCAATTTCACACCGTTGAGTCTTCTTCTGTACAGTGTGTTGTCGACAAACTGGTACATACTTGACTGCTGGGCTACTCTTTCCGCTTCTTCTTGCTCTTCGGAAAGTTCTCCTGTCTGAAGGAAAAGGACAATCTGTTGTGCCCATGTTGGAGCTTGCGGCTCGACAACAAGGACTAAAGGCACATCTGCTGCTGCGGGAAAATCCGCTTCTACAACAAGAACCTGCAGCTCAGCCGGAGCTTGATGTTCCCCGGCAAGCTTGCCGGAGCAAAACTTGTTGGGAGCGTCTGCTTCAATGGAACAAACCCTAAGGCTTGCCAGAGCAGACTGCTCCTCAGCACTCTTGGCATTGATTTTGACGACCTTCTTGGCGGCGGCTTCAGGAAGCTCTGCCAAAAAATAGTCACCAGAAATCAACTTCCTCTTCTTGCTCTGTCCTGTTGATGGCGTTACAGACGGTTGAGTCAGCTTAAGCACAAAGATCCCTGGTTCCACAGGTAACTTAAGTGCGGTGCACTTTGACAGGCCATAGGCAATGTCATTCTGAGCTCTTGGAACATGCTCCATCTGTAGGCCGTCAAAGTGCTCTTCTAGCTTTCTCACTTCATCAACGTAAGCTTCCATCAACGGACTCTGATAATTCTTGTTCACTTGGCGGATGACAAGCTGGGAGTCACCCCTGACAATGAGCTTCTTGATCACAAGGTCTTCCGCGATCCTGAGACCGGCAAGCAATCCTTCATACTCTGCAGTATTGTTTGTTGCTTGCTCCTTGGGAAAGTGCATCTGGACTACGTACTTGAGGTGCTCTCCGGTGGGTGCAACAAGTAGCACGCCCACTCCAGCGCCTTGCAGCGAGAAGGCACCATCAAAGTACATCAGCCACTCCTTGCTTGCTTCCTTGACGGAGATGCTCGTTTCTGGAACTTCTTCATCTTGTGTCGGCGTCCACTCTGCTATGAACTCTGCCAATGCTCTGCTTTGGATAGTTGAAGTGCTCTGAATCTTGAGGCCAAAGCTTGACAGTTCCAGTGCCCACTCGACAATCCTGCCTGTTGCTTCTGGGTTTTGCAGTATCCTCTTCAGCGGAAAACGAGTGACGACTGTGATCTCATGTGCTTGGAAGTAATGGTGCAGCTTTCTCGAGGCCATGAGAAGGCCGAAAAGCAATTTCTGCACACCAGAGTACCTCGACCTAGCCCCCTGCAGAAGGGAACTGACAAAGTAAACTGGGCGTTGCACCATTCTTTTCTGCATCTTCTCACGTGTCTGCGCAGATTCATCTTTGTCGGGACTAGAGCTTATTGGTGAAGTCCCCTGCTTGTCGCTGGATGCATCTACCGTGGTTGCTGGCTCATCATCTGCCTCCCTTTTCGCTACTAACGCAGCACTAACCACTTGATTGGTTGCCGCTATATACAGCAGCAACTTCTCTTGTGGCTTAGGTGCGACAAGTGTTGGAGTGGAGGACAGGTATCTCTTTAAGTCCTGCAGCGCTGCCTCCGCTTCCGGAGTCCATTTCATTGGACCTGCCTTTTTCAATATTTTGAAAACGGCAGTGCGCGCTCAGCAGACCTAGAGATAAACCTGCTAAGAGCAGCCACGCAACCGGCAAGTCTTCGTACATCCTTGACGCGCTTCGGTGCTTCAATCTGCTCAATGGCCTTGATCTTGTCGGGATTGGCTTCAATTCCCCGCTGAGATACGAAGAACCCGAGAAGCTTGCCGAAGGGGACTCCAAACACACACTTCTCGGGGTTAAGCTTGAGGTTGATCTTGCGCAGATTTGCAAAGGTTTCGTCTAAATCTTGAATCAGAGTTGCCTTGTCCTTGCTCTTGACCACTATGTCGTCCATGTAGGCTTCCACATTTCTGTGTATTTGTGGTTCAAAAGCGTCGTGGACTACCCTCGCAAATGTTGATCCCGCATTCTTTAAACCGAAGGGCATCTGTACGAAACAGTATGTGCCACATGGGGTAATGAATGTGGTCTTCTCCTCATCCTCTTCTGCCATGAAGATCTGATGGTATCCTGAGTATGCATCAAGAAATGAAAGCAAGTCACATCCGGCCGTGGAGTCAACAATCTGGTCAATGCGCGGCAAGGGAAATGGGTCTTTGGGACAAGCTTTATTGACATCGGTAAAGTCGATACAAAGCCTCCATTTCCCGTTCGCCTTACGCACGACTACAGGATTGGCCAACCACGTAGGATGGAGCACTCCTCTGACAAGGCCTACTGCTTCCAATTTCTTGATTTCTTCTGCAATGAATTCTTGGCGCTCCAGTGCCTGTTTCCTGACTTTCTGCTTGATGGGCCGCGCATGAGGACAGACGGCAAGATGGTGCTCGATTACTTTCCTCGGAACACCGAGGATGTCAAACGGTTGCCACGCAAACACGTCGACGTTCTCCCGCAGGAAAGCAACAAGCACGCTTTCCTATTTAGGGTCGAGAGTGGCACTGATGGTGAAGGTACCACCAGTGCCATCCTCCTCGGCGGACACCTTCTTGGTCTCTGGTGGAGCTACCATGTTTTCTTACACTTGCCGGTGGAGCTCGATGGTGCATCCTCGACGGTATCGCAGCACTCCGAAGAGGTGCGCTTGTCGGAGTGGGCATCAGAACTCTTGCCGGACTTGGTCTTCTTCTTTGCCCTGGGAGCTTCAACGATAAGAGGCTTGCGATCTGTTGTGGCTGCTGCTTCTCGGTAGATCTTGTCGACGCAGATAAGAGCATCCTTCTTGTCGCCAGGGACAGATATGACACTTATCGGGCCTGGCATCTTCAGCACGTTGTATTCATAGTGAGAGGCTTCCATGAATTTGGAGAGTGCTGGACGGCCGAGTATCCCATTGTAAGGCAATGGAAGGTCAGCAACATCAAAAGTGACCCTCTCAGTCCTGAAGTTCAACTCGCTGCCAAATGTTACCGGCAACGTGATCTTTCCCTTCAGCTTGCTCCTTCCCGGATTGATTCCTTGGAATGTGCCGGTCTCTTCGAGCTCGCTATCAGGGATCTGGAGTTTCTGGAGTACCGCGGAAGAGATCAGGTTCAAGCCGTCCCCGCCGTCAACTAGCATCTTAGTGACCTTGAGGTTGCGGATAGTTGGTGAAACCAACATCGGCAAGCACCCGACCGCAGTTATGCGATCAGGGTGGTCCTCAATATCAAAGATGATAGGCGTGCTGGACCATTTCAGAGGCTTGCGTGACTCGATGGGTCATTCTGCTGCATTAACTTCCCGCACCCACTGCTTGAGCTGGCGGTGTGAAGTATGCAGAGAAGCACCGCCATCAACGCACAGGACCTCTGTGGCTTTCTGGAACTCCTGCTCATCGGTCTCGTCATCATCCATATCTTCATCGTCGTCGTCATCTTCATCCTTGTCGCGGCCGCGGGGAGGTCTGTCTCCTTGCCGCTGCTTGGCCTTGCCGCAGCGTCCTCCTCGGCCGGGACGTTTCTTGCCGGCTCCTCCAGCACCTTCCTGGCCTTTCTCCTTGTCGCGTCGCTCATATTCAGCTTTTTGCTGTTCGACAAGCTGTTCGACCTTCTTGCAGCTCTGGAGGTCAGGGCCCTTGGTGCGGTGAATCTTGCTGTACTGCTTGTTGGTGCCGTCCTGCTTGTCGACGACCGCCACAGCCTCCTCGCCGGAGCTACCAGCTTTGGCTTTCTTGCCGGACTGCTCAATGACTAGCACCTCTTTGCCTTTCTTCTTCCTGTTGTTCCGCCGCCGGTTTTTCTTTGCCGGGGCAATCTCCTCACTATCAGATCCTCCTGCTCCTGTATTCTCTCTGGGGAGTTTCCTCCCTTCCTCAGCACGTGCACACTTGTCGGCCAGGGCATATAGCTCACTGACGTCTCTGATCTTGCACATCGCCATCTCCTCCCGCATCCTGCTGTTCCGCACGTTCTGATGGAACGCGCTGATTACCGCGGCAGGATGGACATCTGGGATGTTGTGCTGTACACGGCTGAATCTCTGAATGTATTTGCGCAGGGGCTTTCCTTCCTTCTGGGCGAGAAGATGAAGGTCACTTTCTTGGCCATGAGGCTTGTGGCCTCCCGTAAAGGCGCCGACAAACTGATGGCATAGGTCTGCCCAGGAGGATATGGAGTTGTCCGGCAAGTGCATGAGCCAGGATCTGACGTTGGGTTTGAGCACCAGCGGGAAGTAGTTGGCAAGAATCTTGTCGTCCCGTCCCCCGGCATCTTGCACCGCGATGGTGTAGATGCTGAGGAACTCCGACGGATGCGACTTGCCGTCGTACTTCTCTGGCACGTCTGGTTTAAAATTCTTCGTGCTGGGCCACTGGACTTGCCGCAGCTCACGAGTGAACGCAGGGCAACCTACCGCGTACGGAAAGTCGCCTAGTTCCCCTGGCGCATGCACGTCGATAGAGGGCCCAGCGCGCTGGTCTGATTGACGTCACGCTTCTCTTCGGCGCTCGATGCGAGTACGAGCGTCTTCTTGCTGTCGTTCATGAAGAACTTGGCGCTGATCGCGACGAGCTCATGGATCCGATGATGCGGTGGAATCGCTGTCGAGGTGGATCCGGCGAGTCGGCGATCTTGGCCTTCGGTGTGGAGAGTGCATGGTGGTTGCACCCCCACCGGCTTCGTCGCCATCGGCTCGTGCCTGGCGGTCTTGCTGTGGCAGCGATGAACTCGGCTGCCGCGAAGTGTCGCCGTTGGCGAAGCCGATGAGACTCTGAATGGTGGCCCTCCATCCGTCGATCCTGTCTTCCGTTGGAGGGTAATCCAAGAGCAGTTGAGCTCGTGCCAAAGCTTCTGTTGGAGTGGTGGGTGGCAGTGGCGAACGGTGCGAGGAGCGGGATATGCTCGGACTTCTAACTATGTTAGAAGGAGCAGTATCCCGTCCAGGCGACCGTGCCTCGCTCGTGCCAGCATGTTGGCGTGCATGCTGGTCTTGAGCACCCCAAGATCCACCAGCTCGATCTTGACCCAACAAACGTATGGTACTGCGAGTACCATGACGTTGTTGGTCCTGCGCCTCCTGAGATGGGCGCGGAACATGTACGGATGCCGAGGTCTGTGCAGCCTTGTCCTTGGACCTGGTAGCGCCGTGAGCTCCCTCGTCGATGTCCGTTCTTCCGTCGGCGTCTACCCCACCACTCGTTTGCTCCAGTGGTGGTGGTATCGACGTGGACGGAACAGCTGCCGCCGAAGTCTTCTTCTTTGGTGGCATGTCGATGAAGAAGTTGAAGATCTAGCTCGTGTGAACGCCGGATCAGGTTCACACAATCTCGACTCCCCCTACCTGGCGCGCCAAAGATGTCGGGGAAGCTGATCCATGAACACCTATGGGGACCGGCGGACCGGGCCCCTTTTGGTTCGGCGGGGAGCGGAGATCGCACGAAGAGCAGATCGAGGCGAAACACACGAGCGGTTTACCCAGCTTCGGAGCTCTCCGGAGAGATAATACTCCTACTACTGCTTGTCTGATTGTATTGAGTTCTTGCTCGGGAGCGCTGAGTGCTACAGTACACTCGAGCTGCTAACGAGACCGAGCGTGAGTGTTTTCTGGCTTCGAACCCCCCAACAACCCCCTCTACGTTGCGCATGGGCCTCCTTTTATATGCTCAAGGGGTCATCGACAGGTGGCAAAGTAGACAAGGGTAAAAATGGAAAAGGAGTTGCGGTTGGTACAACCACCTGTACAGTGCATCCTATCTAACCCTGACGGCAGGGGACAAAGGCATTAAATGCCCATCTATGTCGTCCAAACAGTGCAAAAAGGACCGTCAGGGACGCCACCGCTTGCCACGATGGCTATCTTGTCAGCGTCGCTTGCCACCTCGCACCGCTGGCTGCACAGCCTCCTGCCACGCGCGCC